>NW_007577970.1:0-118307 GCF_000690725.1 Stegastes partitus
AGCTTAGGGCACTTTAATAACACACTTCTTTGCCAGTGTTTGTGTGACGCAGAGAGACTGTGTCTGAGCCACTAGAGGACTCTGCTACACAAAGAATAAAGAAAGGTGTCTCAGTATTTGTCATTAACTGTGTCCTAAATAATATCACTAACTGATTAATGTTAACATGGACCTGTCAGATATTAAAGAAACTGATGCTGCCACAATCAAATTCCATAACTTCCCCATATAAAGTAGATTTGATCCTAATTTTTATAACTCGTGCCACTGCAGAGCAATGATTTCATAACTGTGTGTCACTGTTCTAAATAGGTACAAGGAGCAATAAGCGTTTGGTGATAAGTTTGTATATGTCATACATCTATTTTGCACGTCAAGATTATACGTCTGTGGTGGAATAAATGTTAAAACTGAATTCATTTTTTTTCTTTTGCGCAAATGCCAGCTGTGAATCCATTATAATATATTATAGTGAACTCTGTGGTGACTCTGATAATGGAAGAGCCACGTTTGTGTCCACCTGGTGAATTTAAGCCTTTCATTGACTTTGTTTTTAGTGATTCTTGGTCATCACCTACTCTGAGAATAATATCTGGCTGTCTAGTTGCTAAATGCTAGGCTATGAGGTTGCGATCAAAAAGCCCGAGACCATTCCTGAAGATCTCACATATCTCCTGCCACATTTGAAATGCTCCCTGGGAGAACGGTTCTGTAAGCATGTCAAGTAGGATCTCCTCCATTGTGTCAAAACAGCAACACTTGAACTTTAATCTCATTTTGAGAAAGAAGAAGTCACAGGGAGCCAGATGTACTGAGTAGGACCAGTGGGGAGTGATGATTGTTTTGTTGTGGCCAAAAAAAAACAACCCTGCGTTTAATCACTGAGCTGTGACCAGGTACATGGTACACTTGCTGGAGCTCTGCTTTTACAGTCCAACCCTGGAGGAGGAATTAGCGGTGCACGACAACATGAATGCAAAAGAAAACAACAAACATGCTCATGACTGGAAGTTCTTTCTTCAGTCTTGGAGAATGTCGAATCTTCCACTGTGAAAACTGTTGTTTCTTCAGCTAGTGGTAGCCACAGACCCACCTCTCATCAGCAGTGATGATCTTCCACATGAGAGTTGGATCATCAAGCGACTGACTGACAAAGAATGTTTGTTCTCTGCTGTGGTGTGCTGAACCTACCAGTAGTCACAAATGTTTGTGAGCATGGTCTCCTGAAATGATATATAACATGTTAATAGTGAACTCTGGCTGTGGACAGTTATCGCTTCCCTTTTTTGTTTATCTTTGTGCTAAGCTAGGCTAACTGGCTGTCCAGAATGCTTCCGTTATTCCACATTCATATCATATGGGGGTTGCAATCAGTAGAATTTTTGCAACTCCCAGCCAGTTGTGTCGACAGTGTGGAGCCATGTGGCCTCTTACAGTTATTGCTCGCACATGTTGCAGAACGTGTGACTGTCCCAGAATTTTTTGATTGCACCTTTCATACACTCGTCACGTTTGTGCTGAGCAACTAGTATGCAGGGGGTTTTTAGAGTCGCCACCTGTGGTTGAAAATGAAGCTAATTAAAGCTAAATGTGGCCTGAAGACCAAAACAATGAGCTGAAAGAGGCAAAAGAGGGAACCTGCACATTTGTTCGTAATTGTCTGTGGGATCTCCCTACATGCAACCCCTGTCACATAGTAATTAAAAAAAAGATTATAGCTGCTTTAAAGTCTTGCACAGGCCACTGTTTGAGTTAAGCTTCTGAGAAGGCACAAAAGGATCAAATAACATCACTTATCCTTCATTTCTTCATGTAAAAATGCTTGGCCTGTTTGAAGATGTCACCATTCTCTATGTGCTCTCAGCTCTGGTGTTTCTGCAACACCTGTTAGTTCATCTGTCAATCAAACTGCTGTGATGATGGGTTTTTTTTAATGTTGAAAACAGAAAATAAAGTGGTGATTCCCACTATGTTAGAGCTTTCTGACTATCGTAACATTAGTAAATATATAGTAAATACTGCAGCTTGTTATTTGAAGCTAAGTGTGTAAGTTAAAGAGTAAGGAGAAGATCATGTAGTGTTTCCTGTGTTTTGATGTTTCTCTGGTAAAACGGGACTAAAGCTTCGTACAGGCCAGAGAGAGCTGTGAAGGAAGAATTCATTATTCCTGATTGAGCTGGGTCACACTCTCTAATCCCAGACCTCTACCTGTCTGACTGCTCCTGAGTCATGGGAAAAAACTCTCTCACACTTTGTTTCTCTCTCTCTCTCTCTCTCTCTCTCTCTCTCTCTCACACACACACACACACACACACACTTTCCTGCCCCTTCCAAACTCTCTTTTCTCACCCAATCCTCAGGCTCTCTTGACCAAATCCCTCCTGGAATCTCAGACCTGTGTGTGAACCAGACTGCGGTCTGGCTGATATGAGTTTTTTAAAGACTGAGACCGATACTGATCCTTCTGCACTGAAGACGCCGACAGCCTGCATATCTGGAAATCTGACTGCTTTCATGACAAGTAAGTATCCAGTACCTAAACTCCGAATTTCCTTTTACTCAGTGTGAAAAAAAACACACACACAAAAAAAAAAAAAAAGCCGTTGGAACAAAGATATCTGTCATATAATAGACAATAACATGAAATGAATTTTAATCATAATAAAAAGAAAATACTTCTTTGTGCAATCTGCAGAGAATTAATGAAGTATTCATTAAAAGTGTGTAATCAATCAAGCTGCGGCGCATGAATCATACCGGGGTGGAGCGCAGAGACGAGACCACATCTGACTTTTAATAAACTCTGTATTAATCGTATTTTGTTCTAAGCTGAGCATGCAGACAGAGAGGCTGTTTGTAATTAGTGATTAGTTGCTTTATGATCTCATTGTCAAGGACTTATTGTCACATGATGTAAAACTTTTGTGCTTTGTTTTCCCAGAAACTTTGGTGCCAAATATGTAAAGTTTGACACCAGATACAACCATGTACTTCTAGTCTGTCTTGTTTACAGTGAATTAAAAAATGTTTGAGTGCTTAACGTTTAAATTACAGTGCCAGTATACCAAACTAGTAATTTTGTCCACATATCCCGTGTACACTCAATTCGTATTTATATTCATATATAGTTAAATGTTTTCTAATCATATCTGTTATTATTCCATACATAAACTATACCGTTAATACATTCTACACAAACTCTTATTCATTTGGCTGCTGCACACTGTATTTGTTATGTGATTATATAGTGCTGCTGTGGTTCCTTTTATCCACAGTAATAACCGTGAACAAAGCAGTGAACGTGCATAGAACAGGAAGATAAAATGTTGTAAAATCTGGCTCCCTGATTGGGGGATGGCCTCCTGATTCTTTTTGTCAAGTTCATGTCTGTGGCTCACAATGGGTTGAAGCCTGAAGTACATTTATGTGCATGTTGTTTTTATCCACATGTGCACCTTTCAGAAATAAGCCACAGTAACCCTATCATAGCTCCATTATGTCCTGCAACATTGAAAGTTCACTAAAAGTTTCATCTGTGTTCCTGCACAGTATATGACTCTCATAACTGACAAACGACTAACAACACAATAACCTGGACAACACACACTAGTTCACATGGTTAGCTGTAGCTTCTTCAGGCTGCAGCCGTGTCTCTAGTTTTCTCATCCCTGATCTTCCTTAAAGGATAAAAAGCTGCTCTGTTTGGGGAAAATAAACCAAGTAATGAGGGATGAATGAACGAGGGGCTGCTTCTGGGGTAAAGTTTGGCTGTGGACTGACATTCCCAACAAACATAAAGAAGCTGAGGCCGTCTGTCCTGAAAATAACCTGAAATACAAGCAGACACTGAGGTGACGGAGAAGTCACGGCTGCTGGTCATCACACTGAGCAGCTTTTGAAAGAAGAAAACTAAGATTGCTGGATTTGTTGTGATGCAGAACCTGACCATTTTAATATACTATCACTTTCTACATTTCAAATAATTACATGTTTTTGTTAATGGTGTGCTGGAGATGCTAATTCCTACCATCCATCTGATTAACCCTAGCATGAGCTGAGAACTCATGATGCTTGTTCACTTCTGCTCACACAGGTTCTCCGTAGCAGGACTTTAATTCCCTGACCTGCCCGACCCTTTAAGAAGGAGGAGTTTCCCTTTAATATGTCTTCTTAGGTGTATTCTTTCTGCTGTAGCGTTATTCATTTCCAAAGAAGGGAATGTGTACTTCCTTGTTAGCTTCATTTATAGTATGTATGTTTTGATTATCCAAGCTACCAGCCCAATAAACGACTCATTAGCAGCGTAAATCATTCCCAAACATATGGGCCAATAGGGACCAGCTTCAGCTTCTAACGGGCTCAGTAGGCCGTTATCATCCATGATCGCTCATAAACAGAAGTAACTCTGATAACGTCAGTGACTATCATGTGAATCGTTGCATGTAAAATATCCACTGGACAAAATGGAGCTTTTGTAGCACCTGTAACAGAGACAGGGTGTATTTTAAACACACACCATGATCCTTTTCTGAACCTGACCAAGTAGTTTTGGCCAAAACAGAGTGAAAGTGAGAGTCAAAATGAGAGTTAGTCACACAATACAACTACAATTGCAGCCCATGATGCAAGTTGTTACTAAATTGCAACCACATAGCTACTAATAAAAAAAAAAGGCCACTAGCAGGTGGAGGAGATCCCTACATGTAAAGGGATATCACGTATTGAATGGTATAATATCTAAATCAGCTGGTTTATGCTCCTTGAGGGGGTAAATTATTTTTTTCAGAGTTCAATTGAATACCACATAGCATTAAATAAGGTGAGATGGATGGCACTTAGATCAAAGTGGCACCAGCTCCAGACAGCAGGTGACGGGTTGTAAAAGGTTTAAGATGACAGTAAACCGGTTGGTCTGTTTTCACTCTCCAAGAAAAATAGAGGACGGCTGGTGTTTTGTGTACTATGAGGTTTTTTTTTCCTCCTGCAGAAGAACCTAAATGAAAAATAGTTTTTGTTTCTGCTTTTTATGGCCAGTTTGAAATTTTTTTTATTTTTTATTTTTTTGTGAAAAATCAATGCCTGCATGCTGATCCATCCTTCCCACTCACTCTACCAACCATCCTCAAGAACAACAAACACTTGGCCAGAAAGCTCTGTGCAGTTGAACAGCTCTGGATCTTCCATAAGAGAAATCTGTTAAACACGTCTGGGTGTGTCTGACTAACGCCGCCGGCATAAAAGAGTTTGTTTACAGTCTGTATTAGCTTATCGTGTTCAAAAGTGCATTCCTTGCCAAGGAAGGAGTAAAGAGAGCCCAGAGGTGAAGGAAGAGGTGAAAGGTTATCATTTGGAAAGGAGGAGGGAAGGGAAACGGACAGAGGAACAGACAGCTTAGACGTCACTGATTTCCTTCCTATCACAACAACACAGCTCCTCTGGGAATAAAGAGAGCAGAGATTAGCATCATTAAAATAACACTTTTATGCAGCATGTTATGTCCAAAGAGACAGTATAGATAAATCATGAGATAATAACTTGATTATAGTCAGTTTGGTTTGTTTGCAGATGGCTGGTGATGGGCCAAAATGTTAAGTCTTTTTAAAAAAATCATTTTTAGTTGTGAATAAAGAAGACAATTAAGTATATAAAAACAGAAGGGGGTTCTCTCCGGGTTCTCCGGCTTCCTCCCACAAGGTCCAAAAACATGTTGAGGTTAATTGGTGATTCTAAATTGTCTGAATGTGAGTGTCCTGGTTGTCTGTCTCTAAGTGTGGCCCTGTGATAGACTGGTGACCTGTCCAGGGTGTCCTCTGCCTTCACCCTAAGTCAGCTGGGATAGACTCCAGCCCCCCGTGACCCTAGTGAGGATTAAGCGGTGTATAGATAATGGATGGATGGATGGAAAACAGAAGGGGAAAAAAATACTGAACATAGGTGATACTTGTTAGTGGGTTTAACTGACTTTTTTTTTTCAATCATGAAAACTCCAAAATTTATCAGAGCCAGAAACAATCTAGAGAAACAATCTAGAGAATATTCAGATGTTCAGCTTTCTGACAGTCCTTGGATCATGTGTGACAAGTGGCTCAGTCGGCAACACAACCAAATCTAAGCGTATCATGATCAAAATGAATTTATTTAACAAACAACATGTAAAAATTAACAGTTATCACCAGATCCTGCGTAAAAAATAAAAAATTTTCCCTCCTCGATGCAACTTGGAAGCCACAAGTGACCCAGAAGTTCAGAAACTTTTTAATTATACTGCAGGCTGTATTCACACACAGGTATGGAAATGGAAGATCTGAGAGGAAAATAAAACACACATCATCAATAAAACAAATGCAGCATGGTTAGAAATGGTTGTTGGAAAAAAAAACATCCCTCTAGCCTCTTGTGTAGAGGTTGTAAAAATACAAGTGTCAGAGTATGCAGAGAATGTAGAGAAGCAACTATTGGTGACACCTGTGGGCAAATGGGAAAGGGTTGTACGAATGTTTTTTTTTTGTGTGTTTTTAGTTAGTGAGTAGAAAGCAGACAGAAACTGCTTGGGGTTCAGCAGGTTAACAGGGTATTTCTACATGTAGTTTAACCTTTCAACTGGGTTCCTAATAGAACATTTTGGTGTGATCGCTGCTGTTGTTTAAATACCTGCATTTTTCATGGTGAGGTGATTGCACCCTGAAAACACCACCACGACTGAGCTGATGTGACTACAACAGCTCATTATCTTAGTATCTGCTAAAATATTCACTTTCCAACTTTATTCAGACTATTTTTGGCTCTGCTTGATGCCTTCCTCTCTCCGACTGTCTGTTGCAGAGAGAAAGGCGACGTCTGTGTCCATGCAGGACTTATGGATTAGCTCGAGTCATTACAGCCCCCTCTGATCTGATGCTCCACTTTGATTCATTCAATACTTATTCTAGGCATAATCGATACCACACTGGATATCCATGTAACATTCCTGCACGTTATACACAAGCTATATCATAGCTGTGACAAGTGGTAAACAGCTGTGGCAGTGGAACTTTCGGGTTTCAATTATGAGCACAACAATGTGTAATGTAGATGAAAACTTGTGAAATACAGAAAGCCTACTTAAAGTTTTCAACACAGAAGCAGACTCATTTGAAGAAAGTAAATGCTGTCATCAACTGTCACCTTTTCCAAAGTGTCATCGTATATGTTTATAAAGCACTTATCGGTCTGAATGAGATGTGCGGTAACCACACAGCAGCTGCTCACAGCCGCTGCCTCAGGCTTTAATAACCACAGCAGCCAGGCACAGACTCCAGCCTTTTGCTTTTAGCAGCTGGTATCTGCGGCGAGCTTCACTTTTAGCTCCCAGCCTCTCACACTGTATTTAGGTGTCAGCCTCTGCCAGCCGCGGTGACGTGTGGGTATTTCAGCAGTTAGCCGTCATTAGCGGTTTCAGTATTTTCTGCAGCTTAACCAGAGATGAGCTAATCTTGTGTCGCTGCTCTTCTGCTGTGTCTTCACCATCTCGCAGATGTGCGTCCGTACGTGCTTCCTGTTCTTTCTTTGGGTGTTTTTCTTTACTCATTTCGCTGTACTTACCAGTTTTGACTGAATGAGTAAAGATTATTTTCATTAGCATCTAATTTTTCACTTATTTCTTTTTAAATAACACATTAATCCTCTTTAAATTGGCATAATGTCGTCCTTAATATCCATTTAATCTTCCTCAGTAACGTCTTGAAAGTTTAGTGTTTTGTTCCAGCATAAAAAAAGCATTAAAAATCATATAAAAATCTCAAAATATTGCACTTATACTGACATTAAAAAAGCAAAACACGTCATCATGTTT
This sequence comes from Stegastes partitus, assembly GCF_000690725.1. Taxonomy (NCBI): domain Eukaryota; kingdom Metazoa; phylum Chordata; class Actinopteri; family Pomacentridae; genus Stegastes; species Stegastes partitus. The sequence goes on from NW_007577970.1 coordinate 7,832, forward strand.
GGTGAAACTAGCAAACGTTTGACATTATTTTCAACTTTATGTGTTGATTCTCTGTTCGTGGACTAACTTATTAATTTACTTATCTTTTTGGAATAACACATCAGCTACAGATCTTACATCTAACCTGCATTATTTGATTTGTTAGACTCAATGAAAACATAAACAGAATTCACACCAATATTGACATTTTAACACCTTATGAATTTTTTAGCAGCATGAGGCACTCATTTGAGCTGTGGTTTTGGGTTTTTTTTGTTTGTTTTTTTTTTGCCACCAAACAATGTAAATCCAATATTCACTCTCTTTTTGCTCTGTTTTGGGTCTCCACCAACTCCTGAAGGCAATATCAGGCTGCTTTTTCTTTTTATTGTGGTAACAACTGGGCCACTTTGCTTACAAACAGTTGCATTTTGCAGTAAAACAAGTTGGATGAAGCTGTTACAGAAAACTGAAACTGTAAATTTGAGAGCCGTGAAGCCAAAAATGCACTAAAACACTCCATACAATTGAGAGGAACTGCAGGCCTAGCCATGAGCGACTCCTTTCACAAAACAGAACAAAATTAAATTTTTTGTCATTCTAAACTTCTTCAGTGTTGGGCACAATACTTTCAAAGTGTAGTGAGCTAAGCTAGCAGTTGCTGAAATGAAGCTTCATTACACTGAGTAAAAGTAGGGTACTACAGCAGAAGCTATTTTTTTTCCATTAAATTTGATTCATTTGCTGCCTACAGACAGTGAAAAACATGCAGCTAGATCGTGGTTAGACAAGTTGGTGTCTGCAGACTGCACTAAGGATTGGTTCTTACGGAGGGAAGCGCTTCTGTAGACTACATGTGGAATGTGGCCTTCATGATCACCTTTAGACTGGCATCGGAAAACCAACTGGCTGCAAATTCAGTTTTTCAGCTGTGAACATAACGAATACCTCATTAAATCTTTCATCAGCTGCACACATGTTGTGTACATGTTGAAATGTGTGTGGTCTGGTGCATGTCGGAGAAACAAAGACAGCTTTGCAGATTACTTGAACATATGACGGCAAAACATACACCAAACATGTATCATGCCATTACCCAACATTATGAACAGACCAACCACAGAGATGTTGGGTTAATGCTTTGAACACAAGGGAAGACTGGATATGCCACGTGTCCTCTAGAGTTGTCACACTACACTTAAAGCTGTGTTTTTACCTTTATCCTACTCACTGATGTTTGATATGATACTTATTGTTCTTGTTTCTCTGTAACTCTACGAGAGGCCTGTGTTCCTATCTTTCTGACGGGGTTGTGGAACTTGGACACCGACTGTATTGAGTGTTGGATTTATGATCCAATACATTTAAAACCCTGCTCAACCAAATATCCACTGACATTTGTACACCTGGTCAAGACTGAGTACATCTGTTTGCCTCATGTCTTTGTTCACTTTGACTCGGATGAAGACATTCGTCTGTTTGCACAATTAAAGGCTATAAATTCATCAGTGTGCTTCAGTCCCCTTGTGTGTTCTGGTTAAGCATAGTCTTTGTGCATGGTGGTGGCATCATGGACTTTTCCTTAGTTTTATATGTGGTCACTCTAAAAGCTCTGCTGTGCTTGTACCTTCAGAGATGTTGGCGAAAAGGTAGCGTACCAGACTACTTTATTGTTACTTGATTGCAGTTTAAAAGCTGTTTGATTCAGAAATCTGCAGCGTGACCGTGCTACTGGGAAATGTAGTTGAACTAGTAGCATCACTGCCGCAGCTTTAAGTCATACAGGCATTTTGACCATGCGTAACTATGGGATTAGAACTTTGTATATCAATCCAACAGAAATAGTCCCTTTGGCATATTTCTGTCTGAATCCACCATAACATCATTATCTGAAGAGACTTGTCGCTACACATTGCACATTCAAATAGCCAGATTTCTGCTTAGTGGTACTCTAGGAAAGTGTATAAGAAAAAAAAAAATCCCAGAAAGCCTTCTTCAGCTTCAGAAGGATGTTTTGGTATTTGGTTTTTATCCCTGGCAGCATTTGTGTGTGCGTGAGTGTGTGTGTGCGTGTGCGCGCATCTTGTTTGTACTGGGCTACATATTGCAAACAGGCTTAGTGTTTTACACTAGTGACAGCCGGGAGTCACTCCCAAAACATCCATTGTGACTGTGTGTCTGTGTGTGTGTGTGTGTGTGTGTGTGAGAGAGACAGAGAGAGAGAGAGAGAGAGAGAGAGAGAGAGAGAGAGAGACACCAGACGATCCATTGTTATGTGTTTGCTGACATGGTGCATCATCCGCAGGGCTGCTACTGTTGCTTTCCCAGCAGCACAATGAGCAGCAACACAGAGATGCTGAGCCCAACACTGCACAGCTTTATTTAGCTGAATGACACACACTCACGCACACACACACACACACACACACACACACACAGCAGGCACAGAGAAAAAGAAGAACGTGTGTGTTGGCATCTCAGAAGCAGTAAGAGGACGAGGGTTCAGAAGTTTTTGCAGCACCAGAACTGATTTCCTTCAGCCATGGCAGGAACTATGAGAACTTATATTTAGACATAAGTACATAAGTTTTCTAAAATATCTGATGTGATTTGATAGGAACAGCCTGATTTCTTTTTAAAGCTCCGTTTCTGGAGGTATGGCTGCATCTGAATTCATTCTCCATAAGTGCAGGTTTCAGTGAACGCTGCATTCAGGGTTCATTTAAAAGCTGCGTGTGTAGAGGAATGCGTACGGATTATAAAAGCGTCACCGCTTCATATCTGCTATCTTGTGTAGTTTAGTTTTTGAAAAGGAACAGATAAGATTAATGCAGCTTGAAGTGGATTAAAATAAAGTTCAAGAACAGAGTGAAATGAAGCTCTAAGGAAACAACGTGTACTTTTAACACCACAACACAGCGAAACAAGATGATAACAGCAAATTGGTGCGACTGTGACTATGTAGTTATTCACAGGTCTACAAAGTGTAGCTGCTAAGATAAAAACATTTATCCACACATTTTAAAATACCATATCTCGTTTCCAGGAATATATAGTAACACATACAGAAGGTAAAGCTTTCAATATTATCAGTGGTAGTGTTTATTAGTGCAGTGGTTCGGCCTTAAGTCTAATGGCGACGTTGTAATAGGAAATAACTAATTCATACAGTTTGACAAGTTGTCCGACCGTGTTGGAAATCAAAAGTATTTTTAGGTGTTCCTAACAGCAGCACCGGGAGGCAGGGTGAAGCAGCGGCCGTCACAGAGCCGGGGGGCACCGACATAATTAAATAGGTGGATAACAGTGTGACAGTGTCTCCTTAAAGGTGCTCACAGTGTTACACTCACATGAAAAGTGACAGAAATAGTGACGATGGCTCCTTTCTCTCCCCCTCGTAGCTCATCAGTCTCTGCAGGATGTGAACGTTGCATTGTCAGGAAGTTACGGACGTTTTCAGGTGTTGTGAAAGTGTGAGGGGAGAAAAGTTTAAAATGCTGTTTGACCATCCAGCAAACAGTTTTCATCGTGACCAGCTGACAGGGTGGGAAGAGGACTGAATGGATAAACTCACATCTGCTTCACTAAACTGTGTTCACTGTCTGTTCCCAACTTTTGCCTTTACTTGGGCCAAAAAAATATTCAATAATTTCAATTCAAGAGGGAAAAATAAAGTCACCAACAATGAGATTGCCTTGATTCCAGCCGACAGCGCAGCCTGTTTGTCATTACAAATGAAAGAAGTTAGAATTCTGATGTCTCCAGTTTAATCATGAGTGGTAATAGTTTGTTAAAGTGGCTGTAAATCCACCACGAGCAGCAGTTTGATTTTATTTTCATTTCATGGAGCTGAATCAAAGTGATGATACATTAAAGTTAGAACACATTTCCAGCTTCGCCACATGGTCCAAACATTGTCCAAAGACTTGTTATGACATTGTTTGCTATTTCCTAAGTCGTCTCTCTTAAATCAATCATTTACATACTAAGAAACTTCACTGTTTTTTTTTACTTTGAAGGCATAAATGTACACAATAAAATCTTATAAAACAGAAAATGCATCCGTGCAAACTATATTGCCAAAGTACAAGTCCATGAAAGCAAACAACTGATCATTTTGTGAAAGACTTTAAATGTGTAAACCCCAAGACAGTTTGGGTCATTTAAAAAAAAAAAAAAAAAATCCCCCGGCAAAATTTTGAACAACGGGAGCCTAAATTTCAACGCAAAAAAAAGTCCCAAAACCCAAAGGAAAACCTTTTTGTCATATGACTGAGTGAATCATGGCTTTTCAGTTGCACCAAGCACAAAATGATTAGTTTTTATAGAATCTGGTGCATTTGTTTTTTGGCAAAGTGAGTTGAAAAAAAAATCCATTGATTCCTTCGCTTTTTTCTGACTTGTGAATTGTGTCATTTAAGCAATTTAAAATACACACACACACACACACACACACACAGACACATATATATATATAATATATATAATATCGTATGCCTTTCAAACCCACCGGCACTTTTCGCGGTTATGAATTATTGAATAGTTTGAAAAGTTCTGGTTGCAGATTGCTTTCTTTGACTTCTGTGTGTGAAAAGGATTGTTTACATTACATTATTTACATGTGTTCAACTTTTGATTATGAAGCATAAAAAAAGGGAGAAAAAAATGTCCACAGCAGTTTATTACAACCCAATCAGATGTCCTGTAACAGTGCAAACCCCCCCCAGACTTTCCCATTTTATCAAATTCTCAAATCAAAAATGCACAACAAACATTTTTCTCAGAGACATGATCGAACTGATTACTTAATTTATAAAAGTTGCCAACTCATCGTCTCTCCAAATCAACTATATAGCTTTGTGTTAATTATGCAAAATCAGTTATAAGATATGTGTTTGCTTCTGAACCGGAATAACAAAAGAAGCAGATACACAATCGTCCCGTGGCAGCCTCTTCAGAGATGACCTTTGATAAGTGAATGCAGGACAACATGCACAACATGTCATGTGAGCTCATTGAACATGAAGTGCACAGCCTCCTATCACACTTTCTTTCATGCAGTGTTGAGTCAATAGAAACTGTGGCCTGTTATCAAGGTTTGGAAGAAAAACAAAAAAAAAGAAAAAGAAAAAGTTCAAGAACATCCTCTCCTTGCTCAGCCCTGTGTGAGGTGGAGATATCCGGCGAGAAAGGGAGAGATGATGACAAAGAAAAGCTCCGTCAGAAAGAAAAAAAAAAAAAAACTTCCATGAATTATTCAACTCTTCTTTTGTCTGCTCTCCATTTATCTCTCAATCCTCCCTTTTTCCCCTCTCTTCCCCGAGCTGCTGCAGACTCTGACAGCTTTATTGTAGCTGCTGGGAGATACTCAGTGTGTGTGTGTGTGTGTTTCTATTCTCATGCTCGTGTGAAGCTCAGGGTGTCGTGATGTGTGTATCCTGTGTAAGTGCTGTATAACGCCTTGTGTCCAGCCCCCGCCACAGACACACACACACACACACACACACTTTAAATAGTCTGGTAATTAGACAGGCAAATTACAGTCCTTTCTGCAAAGCCTGCAGCTGAGGACTGTGGGAAACGTAGGCAGCTTAAGTGTTTCCTTTATTGCAGAGATGGCAGGGGACCAGGAGTGTTTTTAGATTTCTAAAGGCGGAGGGAAAAAAAGAAGACGGGGTTAGTGTGATTATCAGCGTGCAAGTTCATTATGCTTTTTTGGTTAGAACGTGCAGAGAACTGCAGGAATACATGCTGATTAAATGCTTTGAATGACGCTGATGCACTCAGAGAAACAGAAGGCGCTGGAGGAGCAGGAAGGAAAACAACAACAAAAAAAAACTCAACTTGAAGCCACTGATTTAATGGGGAAATAGAAAGTAGTCAGAGAATGCGTAATGTCACTGTGTTTTCTCCCAAAAATTGTCATTAATATAGTGGGAACTGCCCAACAAACAGTCCTCTAACACGCTCTAATAATACTCCATCACCTCATGAAGTCCTGGATTTAAAATATTACAAAAGTATGCAAGCTTAATCCAAAACATTTTCAGAGTTGGAAAAATAATGCAGAAAAAAAATGTTTTATTTATACGGTATTGCAACATTAGATTATTCTGAGTCATGCATGAATTTATAAGCAGTTGTTTTTGCTGCTGTAGCTGGTTGAAATCCCAGTAATTTCAACATAATTTATTGTATATATATTGTGGATTATCTGATTATGTTGTTTATTGAGCGCAAAATAGTGACAAATGCAAATAGTGTTTTCTAATGTCTTGCTTTGCCAACCAATGCAAAATATACCAACTATAATATAAATTGAATGGAAACTGCAGGGAAAACACAGCAAGTCCTCCTGTTTCACAATCTGAAACCATTAATTGTTTAGCAGTTAGCAGATATTTCTTGGCATTCAGGTAATCAAATAATCTGTAAACTGTTTCAACCCTTCTTAATATATTCTTTTAGGTAATTTAATTTTTAATAAAGCATCATATTTTGTATACATTGACCGACCACAACATTAAAACAGCCTGATGTTGTGTAGGTCCTCCTCGTGCTGCCAAAACATCTCTGACTCATTACATTATGAACACAGGACCTCTAGAATTGTCCTCAGTTGTCTAGCACTGGATCATTTGGGTGCTGTGAGGTGGGGCCCCTAGGATCAGGCTTATTTCACTTTGGATTGAGCTCTGGGGGATCTGGAGGTCGGTCAGAGCCCTGAGCTCTTGGTCATGTTCCTCGAGCTGTTCTTGAGCAGTTATTGGTGAGGTGTGTTGTCCAGCTGGAGGAGGCTGCAGGTGTTCAAAGTCTGTAACAAAGTTTAGTTACATGCTAGATGATCAGAGTTGATTCTACCTGTCAGTGCTTTTCATTTTGGGGCTGATTGGTATACGCTTTGTAAAGTAGACCTGCTGTTGTATAAATGTAATGAAGAATATTATTTTTGCCTCTTAAATCTAGCAGAGTAGAAAAAGTAGGTAGCAGGGAAAGACAAAATAAACCACACATACCTGTAAACAAAAGTACATTTAAATGTACTTACTTGCATTCCACCACTTCAGAAAATCATGTTCATTGACTGATGGACTTGTCGTCCTAAATTTTGGAAAATATGTCTTTCCTGTCTGTAAAAAATCAGAACTTGTTGCTGTCAAACCATCTGTAGATGAAATGAAATGAAAATGAAATGACAGATTTGGCAGGACTTCTCATAGCAGACATTTGGTTGCAAATGAGTGCAAATTTGAGCTAAATGCAGCATCGAAAAAAGAAAAAGAAAAAAACTATTTTGTCCCTTAACTGAATATTCAACATATCAAGTTTGGTGAGAACTGACAGAGAAGTGTTTGGCAGGCAATCAAAATTTACTCAGCCTACACTGAAATATTTGTCTTGGACCAAACAATCCAGGAAAAATCAGCTCTTATTTCAGGTGTTGGAGCTGAAAGGTTTCAAACAGACTCCTGCACACTGTCCAACTTGCAAAAATACATTTATTCAGGATATATTGGCACTTGACCTTCATCAAGCGGTTTGTTAGAAAGACAAGTTGTTTTAAACAGGGAGCTGCATGAATCCCTAAACAGCAGTCCACCTAATGACACTTTTCAAAAATGTACGCCACAGTAGAAAACAGTTTATATAGTAACAATCGTAGATGCACACCAAAAGTATTAAATGGGTAAATTATTGTGATGTGAATACTTAAAACCCCCATGGGCCCAACTCCATTCTCCAAAAACATATACATCTTTGTTGTTTTTAACTGCCCCTAACGTCCTTTCAATTATGGCTGTACTTGTATGTTGTTTTAAATGTGTTTGTTTTTATGCCTGTCAAAGAAGAATTTCTGTCACTTGTGACAGACAATAAAGTTTATCTTATCTTATCTTATCTTATCTTAAATTTCTCTCAGGTTACATATGTAGACGGGTCTGCAGGGACACAGTTACAAGCTCTCAGAGTTTCAGTCTGCTCACTGTTCAACATTATGCTGAAAATTAAATTCCAAATGAATCTCTACCCTGTCAGGACTGTAAACATTACATTAGGTGAATCCCTGTGAATAGATTCTACAGGCCTCCAGAGGCAACCGCAATGAAGAAAATGCACAATTGCATTTAGCAGATTAACATCAATAATAAATTACCACAATAATATATTTACTAAAGACCCTCCCCAGTACAATATGTAAATACAGTCTGCTCATTCCTCTTCTCTACAACCTACTTATATAAAAGACGTACAAAGAGTTTGTTGTCATAAGGCATGAGTCAAAATGTAATTTTTTTTTTTAGCGAAACGGTGGCACCTGTCCTCCATCTCCACTAAAACTTACATAAATCTAACCCCTGCTGTCTAACTAATACACAGCTAATTAAGGGCCAAAAACTATGATTAGGTTTTGGGAAATTTACTGATGACCACAAGCACATCAACAAGATGAACAGAAATATAAATAAATGGATAAATAAGTAGTGGATCAATGTTTAGTGTTGTTAGATATTCAGTTTTAAAGCTCTAGATCTGAAGTTCAAAAAAACATCTGAGTAAGATACTTTGGTTGACTTTCTAAAAGAGAAACGATCCCTTCAAACTCAATTAATTCATCCACGTCCGTTCTGGCAGAGATTGTTATCAAACCGAGGAAGTAAAGCTGAGTTCCTGTTCTGTCACATTCATCACTGACCGCTGTTCATGTCAGCCTCCTAACTGTGGTTCTAATCATGTGGAGGGTTGTGTTTTTGTCAAACAGACAACAGATTCCCTCTTTTCTTTTTTTTTTTTAAACACCTATTGTAATTTAATTTCAGCAAATGTTAACTAATTGCCGTTAATCCCACTGTTTTCACGAGTCGGCCAGCTGATTCTGCACCGACTGGTTTCATGCTGCTTAGTCACACACACACACTTGTATACACAGGTGAGCAGACAGGTACAGCAGCATTCACAGTGCGTGATCTGTCTTTGTATTTGAATATGCGAAACTGGTCTGACAGGCACTGCAGCCCTCTTTGTCTCTTATCTCACCTGTAATAAATAAACACAGCACAGAGAGTTTTACTCAGTCAGCTGATTCAACAGTATCACCGCAGCTGTTTCCTTTTTCTCTCAGCGGACCTCAGAATGTAAATAGTGCTTTCCCCCCCCACACACATTTATTTTACACACTGACATCACAAAAAATGTAGCTTAGCGAGTGCAGCAGGGTGCGTGGAGCCGCATCAGTGCTGCATTTGGGCAATTATTGCGGCATGAATGGTAAGAACAGGAAATACGCTCATTATTCTGAGATCTTTTGTGTTCACACATTATTCTGTGATGCGGTGGATCTAGCATTAAGTGATGATTCATGTAGAAGACATGTACCTAACTTGTCTGGGATGTGCAGTTTTGGATTCGAGCAGTGATATTAGGTGTGGAGCCATCAGGTGCATATTTAAATGTACTCATTTTGAAATGAGTGAGATGAATAAAATCTGACAGGGAGTTTTTTATTTTAAAAAAATCATTAGGCAGAACTGAGCTATTTTTGTCCGAAGATTGTAGTTATCTTAGTGAACTACAACAAAGGAGGGAGCGATTCTGCATGAACAATGTACACATGAGCTATCTGAAGCCCAACAAAGACCAAACAGATAACAGGAGAGCCAAGTGACTGATATCACTGTCAGTCAGCTACCTCACAAGTGTGAGTGTGTCAGTACGGTCAAGGGGTTTTTTGTGTGTGTGTCTGATTGTATTACTCCTGCTGCGATGACATAAATCTGTCACATTGTGATGAGCTGCCTCCATTTTCAGGACAAAGAGCAAGTCCTCACAGCCTAAATCATTCAAGCATGAGATATGGTTTAAGGTTCAGGTCAGCTAGGCGGTGGCTACCATTAGGGTAAGTGTCCGGGATCTAAATGTTCTTTAAAGTGATGGAGACGTGACTGTGTGTGTGTTTAACTCCATGAGTCTGTTTCTATAGGAGGTCTTTGTGTCGCAGTCTGCTGGTGACAAAGGCTGACTTAATGGAGTGGTGCTGAGTGGTGGAGGCTGACACACACACACACACACACACACACACACACACACAAACATCACATTGACTTACATTTATATCCTGATAGTTTTCCCTAACTGCTATTTGCCTAACCCTTTATGAGTACTTACTAAGTGGTTACATATTTACACTTACTGAGAGAATTCTGCATTTAGATTGGTGAAAGGTCATTTTAATGGGGCCAACATCAGTGTACTTTGTACCTTCATGTATCTCCATGAGTCGTGTTCATTTTTTAAAGCATATTTTGGCGGGCCATTGAGATATTTATATATACACAGATATTAACCATTCTTTATAAAAAGTGTTTGCTGTTATAACCTTTTCACACAGGCTTAGGATCAAATCTTTAAGCCTAACTAAACTGGTGCAAACACTTTTATTGAATTTATTTGGAAGGCGTCTGCATCTTTAGCATTACAGATAATGTCATGAATGTGCATACTAATTGTACGTGGTCTGAATTGTTAAAATACTTTTTGAAAATCCTGCTGTCTTTGAGTTGCTGAAGAACAGTTTGTATCATAATAGTGAAAATATCTCACAGTGTATTCTCCAGTAACTGGTCATTATCTAGTATGTAGTCCTGGATTAGGATTTATGTAGAGTTTTTATGAACATCACATCACCTATCAAGTTGCTCCTGATTCGTTATTCACTTATTCCTTCACAACTACACGCCTTTTTTTAAAAAATCATATTGTTACACAGAGGTATGTATCCCATCATAAGCAATACAAGGACGTTAAAAACTTTACAAATTGAAACAGCATGGAAAGAGCAGACTTCTGACAAGAGTCCAGTCTTCTACGATATGTGATTTTGCAGCCAAAACAAGACATCTGCAAATTCAATTGGTTGTCTGTTTGCCCGTACTCCACCTCTCCATTAAGTTTCATGAAAACAGTAGTTTTTGCATCATGCCATTGACAGTCAGACATGAAACAGTAATGACAACATGCCCCTCTTGGTGGAGATAACTTCTACTTGCATTAATGTGACTTACACACAGCAGTGCGCGGAAAACTAAGTGGTGTGTGCAGGTGGGCAGTGTAACAGAATGTTGTGGTAATGCATTCCAATGGCACAAATGCACATGTTTGGCAAAGAGCAGTCAAGGTTTCTGCTTTGTTGGTGCACTAGCAGTTCCTACTTGCATGTTTTACACAGGTACCATCTATCTATCTATCTATCTATCTATCTATCTATCTTGGCAGTGTTGGACAGTGGTGTCACCGCAGGTAGTGGCATTATCATTTTAACTGTATTTCTCAGTAGCATGGTGGTAACGGCACTGTTTGCTGAATCAAATAGCTTTTCAGTAGCAAAGCTCTTTTATTGATCAAGAAGTGCAGCAGCTTTCACATGACCTACATTTTCCCAAGCATTTCTGAAACGACAAGCACAGCAGAGCTTTCACTGTTGTCTGAAATAAAACTAAGGATCAGTGTGGGACACCACAAGCATACAGATACATATATGTGTAGCCAACAGAAGCACTTTCACATGAATATCTTGGATGTTTTTTTGAACTCGTAGCCCATCTCATGACAGTCCGTCCCCTCAGCAGCAGTAGTCTCCATCAGGGAGATCAGCAGGTACGAGAGCACCGGACAGCTGTGAACTAAGGCCGGTGTTCAACCTTGATTACACTTCCTTGATGTTCACAGTGACATCTGCGGACACATAGTTGTTGTTAATGCAGTACTTTTCCTGTCCATGGGAGTCTGCATGGAAGACGCTATTGTATACATGCAAAGTAGGTTATATGAATGGATTCTGAGCACCAACACTACTGCCTTTGCAACACAGACACACATTTTTGCCGGCAAGAGGTACACATTGACTCTCATGGACATGAAAAGATGAAAACATTAATGTCACGCAGACCCTAGCAGATTATTTCATTGTACATTTGTATTACAACAATAAAGGTTTTCTATTGTATCCCGTTCTACCCTCACATTACAAGACGTAAATATGACCTAGTGTGCATGTATGGAACACAGTCCTCCAAATGGACTTCTGTGGACTACAAAGTAGCATAAAACTGGTGTCTATCAGTGTGCACGTCCTTTAGGAAGTATATTTAAGGCTTAATGTACCTCGGAAGGGGCTCCATTATCAGTGGATATGATAAGCTGTTTATTAGCCATTGAGGGAACACGCTTATGCAACTAAACTTCCTTTATGTGCTTTTATGGTGGTTAGCATAAGGCATTTAAGGCCAACTAAAGAATGTTTAATCTCATATTGCTACTAATGAAGTACCTATTTACTGAAACATACCGCTGTCTAACACCAGCTAGCGGTTTGTCAGCTAACTGCTAGCTAGCTAGCTATATATTTTCCACTGTCCCTGGGCCGCAAATGAACAAAACTAAACATAAATAATACATTTACAAAGTAGTTGCTGATGTAGTAAACTACTTTTCCTATGCTGATGTAGCTTAGCTTAGCTCATTTCTCTGGGGCTTCGTTTATTGTAGAGTAGCTGATAGCTTAGCTCACTTTATTTTCCAAGTAGCTTGTGCCACACTGAGAGTTAGTTGGTTTCATTTCATTAACCTTTCAGGGAACTCGTTACAATAAAACTAAATACAGGCCTCAAGCAACATTCTTACTAATGATTTAAATAAAATGTGTAAAGCAAATACAAACAGCATTCTAAACATCACCAGTCAGAGATGATGGTGTCAGACAGCATGACCTCTGACATTTGGGAATATCTGCATGATAGTGCATGAGCATGGACACGTATGGAGCTCTTTAATGACTGTGAAAACTGTTGCCGCTGTCACTGTTGCCATGGTTCATTCAATAAAATGACCTTTACAACTAAACAAGGCCTTTGAATGATGTGACCTGTGTAATCCCTGTTTCCCGCTAAATGTTAATGAGCTTCATGCTCTGGGTGGTCTGCCGACTGCTTCAACAGAGAAATGTCACTTTTCGACAGAATTGTTTGTCAAAATGTACGAGCAATAATTGTACAGTCCTCGTTAGAACGCGCTATCCTTTCTGCAGCTAACAAGGTGAGAGAGAACACCACCTAGATCTATTTAGAAACATTATTTTGGCCTCTGTCTGGCAACAGTCCAGTTACACAACATGCGGGCAGCGAGCCAGGGAGCGGCTGCAGTGTGCTCTTGGCTGGACCGCTGAATGATGGCTGCACCTGGTTCAAATGAGGACTTTCCACATCGCTGCTGGTCAGGGAGGGACGCTGCTCAGGAGAAAAATGCAAGGCCGGCCTGAGAAGTCTGACTGTCTCTCCATCTGTCTGGCAGAGGGAGTCTGCTGTTTGCATGTGTTCTTTTGTTTTTGTACTTCTGAGGGCAAACAGATAAGATAAATCCTGCAAAGTTAGGATCAGTCTGTGTGCCAGTCAGCCGCGGCCTGAGCCCAACTCTCTGTTTTTTATTCTTCTCTAAACTTTGCCAACATGTTTTAAAATGTTCCATAATGTTCGCTATACTTCTAAATTCATTTTGGCTTTTAACAGCGTGGACAGTAGATTTCTATCAGTGGAAGTTTCTCTGTACATCTCCCATCATCCACTTGAATTCAGCTGCTATAAAGCCATAAAGAGAACACTGTCGGCTACTGTGGGAGTCATCAGCATGCCATCTACTGCCTTTGACTAATATGTAAATAACCTGGCAAAGTTTTCCTTCGTGAGTCCTGCTAACTAGATTTCATCACCAAAATGTAAAAAGAAATGCAAAAATATATAATTTTGCATTCAACCCCCCGCTCCCAAAAAAAGCAATGAAATCTTTTAGCAGACGATTCAAACCACCTCAGCATCTTATGGTCTCTCCATCAGCAGCTCAATTGTCAAACTCATTCATCAGTACCTCTTTGGATTTATTGTCCAACATCAAGACAGCAGGTCATATCTGATATAAATGCCACAAAGAAGAGCATGTTAAAGTTGGGGTGCTGCAGAGTTGCAGTAAACTCCATCTGTTTCGACTGTGAGGTCCGGTGAAAGCTAACCTTCACGCCTGATGTATTCAGTTTCTGTCTGTGTTTAAATGGCGACTTAAATGAACTGAAACAAACATGTAGCTGCGAGCTGTTGACAGTTTATGTTGTGGCCTGTTAGCAGATGGTTTGGCCGCAAGGCTCACGGTTCGTCCACGCAGGAGTCATCAGTGTCATGTGTTTTTGATGGAACAGTATGTCTACACAGGCTGAACAACAGGTCACGCGTTACTCATTCTGTGTCCATATGACTGGTGACGCAAAGCATAATTATAGGCATCAAGTCCATTTTTTGATATTTTACAATAGCTGCAGTGATTGTGTGCGACCAAAACTCAGTTGTCCTACGTTCAGTTTGTGCTTGAATGCATCCTGATGTAGGACTAAAGCTGCTGCTGTGTTGACATGCTGCTGTGTTAGTGTTGATTCCCTGAGATGGAACAATAAAATTATTCCTCCGTTACTGCCTGAGCTATTTCCATGACAACTGTCCATTATCTCATGAAAACTGTAAGTTAGCAGGGAACGTTCCCACAACATTAACTAACATTACCTACAAGTTCTAATAATGTTTTAAAGAAAATGCTTTAATCTAATGTTCAAGGAAGGTTGTAAGGATATTTATCAGTTCAAATAATGTTCCTATAAGGTTAAAAGTTAACTAAGACGTTTTACCTGAAACATTCAGAAGATGTCTTTAGATTATATTACATGGTAACGAAGGTAGAACGTTCTTCAGGTTTTCAAGTAGAGGCCTCACATGACAGAACATGTTCTAAAAATGTTCTTGTAATGTGAACATCAGTAAAGATTGAATATTTGCCTGCAATATTCAGGGATTGTTTCAGAAACGTTACTGAGCTAACACATCATAGATTGTTCTTCTATAAACATTTTTACGTTGCTATACAGTACAACACTAGCAAAGGAATGATGTTCTCAATGCAGCATTCAAAAATGTTTTAGGAATGTTAGTGCGTAACGGACTGACAATGTTACCATCAAACATTTCTAGAATGTCTTTAGAAAATGCTGACCTACCTTTAAGAAGACCATTCTGAGAACTGCAGGGAATGTTTCACTAAAAGCATGACTAGAACATTAAAGAACTTTTTTGAAGGATGTTTTCAGAACAAAAGTTGAGAAGTGGTGGATGTTTTTGTTAAACTATAATGAATTCCAGGTTAATAATGAACCTCCATGCTCAGTGTGCTCTGTTATTGATTGATAAACTGTAATTTGGTTGTAAAGTAACTTGCATTTTGCTCTAATGTTAGTCAAACTCAAAATTTTACACTTTGCTGTCTCATGTGTTCAGGTTTACTCTACAGATATCTGACTTTAGTAAAATGTCTTGCACTTAGCTGCACGTTCAGGCTTGTATCTGTTTTTGTAGTTGCAAAATCACATGAATAAATTGTTGAGCTTCAGCAAAGACTGAAACTTGGCTTAATCTATTCATTCATAAAGTAAATGTCAGCAAATGGGGTGAAAAAGAAAGAAAGAACACATGCTATACTGAGACATAACAAGGAAAAACCTGCTGTGATAAAGGCGAATCTCATCCATTTTTCCATTTTCAGATCTGCAAGATTCATCCAAAAGTGGTGAAATCATTGTTCATAGAGGACACCAGCCAAAGAGCTTCAACTGACCAGTAGGTTTCTCTTTAAAAACCCGGCATCAAACCTGCCATCTTCAACATGTTTGTTTTTCAAAATCCAAATATGTTCTTACCAGATTATTCCAGCCCAGTTATAATGTTAACATGCGTCAACCCTAAACAGCCCTGCAGCTGTTTTAAGAAACCACTTTTAGAAAAGAATTCTCCACACTCGTAACCGCAGCCAGTGATGCCTTTTCCAGATGCCCATCGATGGCCACAGAGTCCAGCACGAGCTCCCCAAACATCTGTAAAAAGCCAGCTCCTCTCTCCTGGTTGTGTCGCCTCTTCTCTTCCGCTCCTCCCTCGCTTTCTTCTCGCTTTTTTTTTATATAACCTCCATCTCCTCCATTTCAAGCATGTTCCTGCTGTTCTGAGAGTCAGTGCAGGGCGTGCAACAGAAACTTAATAAGTCTCGGTGGATTGCAGATGGTCAGTGCAGTGAGACAAAACAAAGATGTTCCACTTTCACTGTGTTGCTGTTGAATTGCTTGTTCAACAGCGTGGAAGCTAACGGATCTGTTTGTTACACTCGTTGTTACGTCAAGTCAGATACAGAATAGGAGGCGAAGACATAAAGAGGATAAATAATACATAAATAAGCAAAGTGGATGGAAAGAAGTAAGAGGGGAACACAGGAACAATGATTGGAAACAATATCATTATGTTTTGTACAGCAGTACTGTGCTTTAGTAGAATTTCAAGGTATTTGCACTTTACTTGAGTATTTCTATTTTATGCGACATTGTGCAGCCGCTCCACTACATGTCAGAGGGAAATATCATACTTTCTACTTGGCTTCATTTTTTTAGATGAAGATTTTACACTGGATAGTAAAACAAGCTTTAAATACAACAAATTGTGACGGGTTAAAGCAGTGATTTCCAACATTTTTGGCATCTTACAAAAACAGAAGTCATTTCAGATCTATGAGTTGTGAGCAGCTTCACCAAATAGTGATTTTCCCTTCAAACTTCTCACATGGTTCAATTTCAATAAATGTTCAAATGATCCAGCATGTTGGAATTTGTTTGTTTTTTTTCTTTCTTTCTTTCTTCTCCCACTAATTGTGTGATGAGACCTCACATTCATCTGCTGTCATTCCATATAAAACTGGATATAAATGAGTTCAAACCAGTTTCACACTCCTGCTGTAGTCTTCTCTGCTCAAACATCATGATCAACATGACTAACTTCCATTATTAATTTCCGACATGTTTGTAGAACGAGCTACATAATGAACAACTATTTGTTTTAGGATCCAACATGTCGCAGTTGGATCCTAAAACAAATAGTAACTGATTATGGAGCTGTTGTTTAAATCCTCACACCACTTTAAACCTGCCATGAGTTCCTGCAGTGGGAAGCTACCTTATAATAATATATCTGTCAGAGGGACCTATGTGTCCAGCATGTTTAGTTTAGTTAAGTATATTACTACATAGCACTGTTGCCTCGCAGCAAGAAGGTTGCCGGTTCGTGTCCCGGTAGGGGCACCGGAATCTTTCTGTGTGGAGTCTCCATGTTCTCCCTGTGCAGTGTGGGTTCTCTCCGGGTTCTCCGGCTTCCTCCCACACAGTCCAAAAACATGTTGAGGTTAATTGGTGATTCTAAATTGTCCGTAGGTGTGACTGTGAGTGTGCTTGGTTGTCTGTCTCTAAGTGTGGCCCTGTGATAGACTGGTGACCTGTCCAGGTGTCCCCTGCCTTCACCCTAAGTCAGCTGGGATAGACTCCAGCCCCCGACGACCCTAGTGAGGATTAAGCGGTGTATAGATAATGGATGGATGGATATTACTAGATGATCCAGAATGCAACAGCATGTCTGGTCTTCAACCAGCCAAAACCAGCACATCACCCTGCTGTTCAGACCGCTTAACTGGCTTCCAGTTGCATCAAATTCAAAACTCTGACATTTGCCTACAAAACTACAATGAGAACAGCTCTCTCCTACCTGAACCCTCTCATTCAGGTCTACACTCCCTCCCGTAGCACTAGTACATACATTTAAAATGGAGAAAACTGGAGATGAGAATAAATGAGCTCCAAGTTACAGCGTATATGAAGTACAAATGTAAGAATGAGAAAATGGAAAGAGTCCTGGCAATTACTGGTAGTATAGATTTACACCACTACTCGGTAAAACTGTGTCATTGTGGAGAAAAACACTAACAACTCAGGGAATCCATGTCAGCTGTGTGTGGGTGGAGCGGCTTCCTCATGACTAATAAATGTTCAGTCAACAGGACAGATCAACAGATGCTGCAAAGCCCCTGTAGCACATCTACTCTCCATGCATAATGCGTACAGTGGCTCCAAAGGTACTGTACTATATACCGTGTGCAATTATACAAGCAAAATCTACATGTTTTTATTTTCTAAATCAGATTTTTTTTCATCTGTACTTCAGGTATCACCTGCGCAACAGGATGATGTTATTAGGTAACTTTCAATTATCTGTACCATCTGTTACCGTGTCGTGTCCGCCTACTGTAGTGTAAAATGCAATAGTCTAGAGTCCATATGGTATCTGCGCAAAATAAGTAGTCAACACCATGGCTGAGCAATAAACACTTGAAACTACAGAGTACCAATGATGGTCTCAAAAACACACTCAGACTTCTGGGGTTCCTTTTGTAACAAACCCAAGGAACGAGCATGTAGGATTGGGTTAGTTCACTATTACAACTTGCAATTGTGAGGGCTGAGTAGTTTTACAGTGCTTGAGTAGAGTGGTAGGTGAGCTGGTGTGCTTGAGCTGCAACAAGTGGGAAGCAGTAACTGGAGACAGCAGAATCTAGAAACCTCTGAATGTGTAGCATTGACAAACAGAGTTGAATTTTTAGGGGTTCAATCAGATAATGTTAAAAACAGTTAGTGTTTGATGCCCCTCCATGTTTAGGAAATCCAGTTATTCAAACAGACAACAAGAATGATCTTTAGCACAACTGCCCAACTCACCTAAAACCATGATTATACTCCAGTGTGGATTTGTACAATACTGCTCGAGCTCAACAACAAAAAATTAACGCAATAGTTTGCATCTGTTCTAGTGATGACAACTTCTAATTACATTTTTTTAAATCAACAAACTACACTGAGTTAGGGGAATTAGCTTAACCTCTACAATCAAAGGTATTTGGTGCAATTATTTAAATCAGTAAATTAGATGTTGTTATGCAGCCATACATCTAATTAAGTGGTAGGAATAGGTTTCCTTAAATTACTTTTTAGAGTGCAATCAAACAGCTGCAGACACCTGTAGACATAAGGTTACTGTTATCACACTACTTTTCTAGTCCCCAGAAATCAACTCTGATGCACACATGCACAAATTTTGAGTACACATATATGTGTGTCAACTACACTACAAGGGCAATAGTGCACATGCTCAATAATGGTGTGTAGTCACGCCATGTACAGATACAGTGTAGTGAACATGCATGCAATGGAATCCTTCGAGAGAATTCCTGCAAACTAAAAAAGTAGTATAATAATAATAACTAATCTGTGGGTGTCCACAGCTGTGCATGTGTGTGTCCTCAAGAGAGTACACTCAAGGCTTCACACTGGCCGTTTGTTGTAGAGATCTTGGGTTTGGTCTAAAACAATAGAGAATGATAATGAAAGTACACATGTTTTATGAATATAGAACACAGTAATAAAGAAAAGGAAAGAAACTGTGGGTTTGTAAGGTAGTTCATTTGTGGAATAACCCATTAAAACCTCCTCGTCTGCTTTGGCCTCCACGTACACTGTGCTCTTTGAATGTGAGCTGAAGGACTCTATAAATACAGCAATTCATTAGAGCCATAAGCACAGCTTAACAACATATGATTGAGCTTCTCAGCTGGACAAACAATGTAAGACTTGTCTGTTGAACAAAAGAGACGAACGTGTCATAGTTAACAGTGCAGGATATTCGTCACTGACAGATGTCGGGATGCCAGAGGACAAACATCAAACAAAGAGTCACGATGCTGTGCATGTATGTGTATTCAGTTCTGCATGAGATTTCTGCCAACACCACAACTTCATCTCAACCAAGTGTGTGTGTGTGCGTGCTGTAGCCTGTGGAATATGCATGTTGTTGGGCTGTATGTAGAACCAGCCTGCTGCCTTGCATGTTTGTGCTGCTGCTGCATGTTGGTATAGTTCATTTATTGATTTGTTTCCCCAGAGAAGGAGCAGCAGCAGGATGCTGAGTCAGAGGAAAGACAAGACTGATGAAGTCACTGTATACAGTAGATCAATGATTGTATCTAATTTCATTTTAACATCGATGTGTGCTTTATGTGTTGTATGTAGATTAATTGAGTAAAAAATAAAGTCACTTTGAGCCCTTTTCTATTTGTTTTAATTCTTTGTGGTCATTTTATGTCTCATTTCAGCCATTTTGCATCTTGTTGTGGTCTTTTTATGTGTCTTTGCAGTCACATGGTCATTGTTGGCAGTGATTTGGCATCTATTTGTGTGTCTTGTTTGTTGGTGCTGTTTGTCTATTATAGTCCATTTGCAATTCTTTCTTTCTTTATGTCTTTTTGCTGTATAGTTTTCAATCTCCATGTGGTTCTTTTTGCTTTTTTTCCCTCACTGGTTCATGTGTCTCTTTCAGGTTCATCTGACTCTCTTTGTGGTTGTTTGATTCCGTTTCCAACAAGGATTGTTAACTGTCACTTCAAACAGAGGCTCTGGACCAGGGGCGCCCTGACACTTTGGGTCACCGGGCCTCTGCTCAGTCGACCCGTCACTAATCCTTCCATGAGTTCATGATCCTCCAGGTCGCTCTTCAGCTCAGTTTCACATGATAGCCTGTAATAGAGAAGGGTAGACCAAACACCAGCATAGGCAATTATTAGGTTAGATACTGAGCATTTTCCTTATTATCTTTTCATTTTTTTTTCTATTCCTGAATTAATTTAAAAATGCACTACTTTGGCTCTGATGCGGCCACCTCTCACTCTCCATCTGTAGTCACTCTGTGGTGTTGAGCAGTTTACCACCTTCAGCCTTATTTGACTGGTTACAAGTAGTTACAGCCTGTCGACACTGTATAGTATTGATATAAATACGACTATAATGATATAAATGATGAAAATCATATGCAAAAGATAAACCAGTAAAGGTTTTTTTTTTTAATTCTTTTTAAAGCTTTGTTTTGGAATTAGTGTTTTTTTTAAAATTTTGACACCAAGTATTTCATGTTTAGTGCATATGTTTATCAGTTTTTAAATATTAGTTATTGGTTTCATAATGATATTATGATCAACGTCAACGCTGGGAAAACATATCGTCTATCCCTAAATGTAGATACGTTGGTCCACAGCACAAAAACATGCTGTGTTTACAGAAAAACGCTGTGTAATTGTGAGACACTTGTGTGTTTTCTTGGACCTGTACCAACCAGAGCTTTGTTTTTAGCACCTGCACAAGTGCTTCAACCCAAAGCATGAGCCTTTTCCCAAATGTGCCAAATTATTCTTAACCAAATAGTTTCATAGCATCAATAAAAGCTAAATACAGAGGAAAATGTCAGAAATCAGCAACAGAAAAAACTACAAAATGTATGAATAATACAAAAAAAAGCATGATCCCACACAGGGTTGGAACTCCAGTCACAGCTACAACCATCCCTGCAGCTTCCTAATGTTGGCTAATGTTGTTTTTTTGATGCAAAAGAAACTGGTGGGAAACCTTAAGCATTATTATATCTATATAATATCTATATTGCAAGCTAGTATAGAAGAATAGGCCAAAACATCAGGCATCTCACAATTTTGCAACCTTTTTTATGACTCCTAATACATTTTGCACCCTGGACCAGTGCAGCTATCACACATTTAGGTGTTAGACTGCTTAGTTCTCCTCTCTCTCAGTTAGCTATAGAAGTCTAAAAGTCTGCAGAAATAAACACTTTGCTACTTTAGCGGCCTGTTTGTACCACAATAAAAACGGTAAAATGGAAAACAAGGGGAACTTGTTATTCAGAATGCAAATTTCAGTTCAGACTGATTGAGTCGTAAAACATGTACAGTATTTTATAAAGCTACAGTCATAACATAAGCAAGACACTGCAGCTCCTATTTATCCTAAAATTACCATTCACCTGTGCTGCTTGAGTATAATCCTGTTAGGGGAGCATTCATTCAGTGTGGTTAATCCCTGCTGGTTGATATCTGGGTCACATACTGTATGTGAACAGTCTAATATTCTGTTTGTAAAGTCGGGCATTGAATCACATCCTGCTGTTCCACTGGCCTTGCATTGATCTCTGACATGAATATGGATGCCTCTGATTATTCATTCACTGCTTATGTTGAGAGCAGTTTAACATAATGTTTTCCAAACCAGGCTGAATTAATCCACTATTTGTGTCATGTGATGATGTTTTAAAGAAATGGACGGTTTAGAGCAGAGAGACAAAGATTAATGCACTGGCCTCATTTTTCATATTTCTGTTTCAAGAGCTCCCAGTCATTTGTTCACACCTTCAAATTCATACAATACTCTCTCCACCGCTGTGTGTATCCTGTACGGCCACATTTCACACCACAGCAGATGTTTCCTGTTGCGCTGTGTGGGAGAAATTCATGTTTCTCTTGGAATATGAGCAACAGATGGCGAGAACGGAGCAGGAAAAAAAAGAAAGGTGTGTTGATAGATAACACAGTGAATCGTGCCACCATGCAGAGAGAGGTGCATTTTTTAGCTGCCTGTCTGATCACGTGTCTTCGTAACGTAGGATAAAAAGGGAATCACACTGTCCTGAGTGGAAATGTGAGTTATAGGGATTTGATCATAGTAAACTGTTGACTTAATGCTGCCATTTCTGTGTAGCTAAACATTTTGCATCATTGTGCACATACAATAAAGTAATATAAAGGTTGCACTTTGTGATCTAGAAATCTTAAATACTTCAAACAAACCTGCTCATCAGCTGAAAATAATCACTTTCAAATGTAAGGTCAGATCCTCTCGATATGAGCATGGTCGTGCTCAAAGCGTAGCAAGTGAAATTTACTTGATAAGTAACTGACTGTCTGACTGACATTATAGCAGGTAAAATCTAAAAAAAGGTCGAAAATATTAAGTTCAAGCAACCTAGCTAATGCAAAAGAAACCTATCGATAGGCAAGTCCCTTGTTTCTAGTTAAACATAACTTCATTCAGGACAAAATTGCTTATCAAGACAGAGCAAGTGACATTTTACAGAAAACAATCAATTCATACAATAAACACAAACAAATAGATTTTTGTTTAAAAATGTAAGATTATTACAATTGAAGGGTGCGCATAGCTCAGCACGCTAAGCGCCCCCTTCCCGCACTGAGAACTAGTCCCGGAGTCGGAGGGCTTGAGCTCGTATCCCGCTCGGGGCTTGTCACACTTTGGGCTGCAAGGTGACGCAGTTGGTCAGCACTGCTGCCTCGCAGCAAGAAGGTCGCCGGTTTGCGTCCCGGTGGGGGCACCGGAATCTTTCTGCGTGGAGTTTGCATGTTCTCTCCGTGCAGCGTGGGTTCTCTCCGGGTTCTCCAGCTTCCTCCCACAAGGTCCAAAAACATGTTGAGGTTAATTGGTGATTCTAAATTGTCCGTAGGTGTGAATGTGAGTGTGGTTGGTTGTCTGTCTCTAAGTGTAGCCCTGTGATAGACTGGTGACCTGTCCAGGGTGTCCCCTGCCTTCACCCTGAGTCAGCTGGGATAGACTCCAGCCCCCCGTGACCCTAGTGAGGATTAAGTGGTGTATAGATAATGGATAATGGATATTACAATTGATCAGATCTTCAGTTTTTGCATTGAAATATATGGTTGATTTACTTTTTAAATATCTTCTTTAATTAAGCACTTGATATTCTTTTTGGGCTGCAAGGTGGCACAGTTGGTAGCACCGTTACCTCGCAGCAAGAAGGTCACCGGCTCACATCCCAGTGGGGGCACCGGGATCTTTCTGCGTGGAGTTTGCATGTTCTCCCCTTACAGCGTGGGTTCTTTCTGGGTTCTCTGGCTTCCTCCCATAAGTCCAAAACTTCCAGTGTTGGTATTCAGCTAAGCTACCTGGCAATCAGCTACAGTTACATGAGTGTGGTTACAATTCTCTTGTCCGACTCTGGACGAGAGCGATTAGCAAAATTCCTGACATGTATTTCAATTAGTAATTTTACAGTTTTGCTATATATTTTAATATATATCGATACATTGAACAAAATTATTGTCCCTACAAATTTAGCTCCCTTCATCACCATTATATTGGAGGGAGAGCTTCAGTAGAAGGCACGTTGACGTCCCTTTTTTGTTCTTGAAAACATTTCAGCTCTTATCCAAAAGGCCTCCTTGGTTGTAACTGACTTGTGAGAAGTCTCAGGTGTTGATTCTCACCCCTAAAAGACAAAGACTCACATACCTGGAGGTGTGAATGGTGATGAAACTGTCTGGGGAAGGAGCTCAGGAAGCTGTACCTGATAAGTGATGCCGTAGACCCCCTGCTCTGTTTAGAGATGGATGTTCCAGTTTGACATAGATGTTCCTTCAACTCCTCTCTCAAACCATCCGTATTCTCTTTGAACACTGCTGTCTTTAAAGGAGTGTTTCTTACCCTTGAGATGCAGGTGAACAGCTGTGTGTTGTTCTGAGGAGATGATGACTCTCCTGTGCTGAACTGTTCTCTTGTGAAGTTGTTGTATAATCTCTCCTATATATAGGGCCCTCCCCAGGCAGCTTCACCTCCATTCACACCTTGAGGCGTGTAGTTTTGGGTCATCAATGGGCTATGAATTATGTGATTCGGCAGCAAGAATAAATACCTGGGACACCCCACCAGTCTGACGAAGCCTCTTGGATGAGAGGTGGAACTTCTGCAAGAATAAAGCCTGACCTGGATGTCTCAATAAAAAATTATGTTCATTGTTTTCTTGTTTTTTTCTTTTGGATTTATTCAATCTGGGAAAGTCTCTCCCAGTTTAAGAGTCTCGTTTACAAGAGAATCCCGGCCAAAACACATTTGAACACTGTAGCTCTTTATACAAATACACTCCATAGTAGCACCTAGTGTGGTTTATTTTATCCTCCGGCCTGGTTTAGGATTTCACTGACGTTTTCAAGAGGAAAAGCTGATTCTGAATTCAATTCAGAACACTCTTTCTCCCTGTGCAGCTACTGTCTGAGCACCCATGACGTTTTCCTTTCTTATCTTTCTAATACGTGTCTGCTGATAAAAATCTGGGCTCACTTTAACTTAAACTGCTTTGCTCTAAATATTCTCTTTTCTCACAAAGCAGCAGGATAAAGATAACGCCAAGGGTGCTGCTTGTTCACTGAAAGGTCTGATAATGTGACGTTTCTGTTTGTAATTGGGAGTATAATACTTTCTTTTGGGTGAGAGATTAACAGTTGGTGAATCATGACAGAGAGCAGGTGTCGACCTCAAGCTGCAGGTCAGATATATACTCAAACTCACAATATATCATTTTCTGCCTGATCTTTCCGCACATATATTCTCTTCATACCTGTTTCTCCTCCACCTCATTTGTCTTCTTAAGATTTCTATAGTCCCCCCAAAAAAGCTTTTTTTACCCATACTTTCTATTCCTTCTTGTTCCACCCATTTTTATTATCTTACGCCCACAGTCGGCGCTTGTTGATTATTATTCATAACCCCCACCTCAGATCTCTCTCTCCCTCTTTCTACATTTCTCTCACTTAACCCAACAGTATTTTTTAATATTGGCCCCAAAGCAAAGTGATGATTAAAAAGGTCACCGTGCAATAAATTCAACGCCCTTAACACACACACACACACACACACACACACACAAATGATGATAAATTAAAGGGAGTGGGCTGAGATTGAGAAACCCTTTTGCTCATAAACCCATAATGAAATACAAAAGGCGAGAGGTCAGGTCTCGCTCTACTCCGCTCACTGTTATAAATAACGTTTCAGTGGCAAGTGTCTCTGTGGAATACATAAAAGATTAAAGCAGATATTCAGACTTCGACACAGATGCAAAGCTTGTGATCCACAGTGAAGTTTTGCAGCGATGCCAGCAGCTCTGTGAGACTGGGACAGTGGGTGCTTTGAGTAAAATGCTTAACATCCTTGCATGTGTTGTTTAGCAGGTATAAAGTTAGCCATGTTCACCATCTTAGTTCAGTGTCCTAGCATTAGTCAGTTAGCATTAGAGACATCCCACTGGTGAAAATCAAGCTTTTTACTTTGCTGCAGGTCCATATGGTAGGTATATATGCTGGGAGACGCATTATCAGCAAACTAAGCAGTCAACACCATGGCTGAGTATTTCCACCTTGAATCTACAGTGTACCAACAACAGTCTCAAAAAACCAGGATTGTGACTGCTGGAGCTTTTTACATAAGAAACTTAAAGGCCAATTCATGCTTTAAACAGGTCTACATGGGTCTGCAGAGAAATGGGCTATAAATGTCATCAACCACTCAATTCCATCAGGGTCCTTAGCGGACGCCTCTGCAGCCCAAAATTTGTGATTGTCGGCACGCTCAATGCACGTGTGCCAGAAAGAGAAATGGTGATGAAAACTAATGCTGTGTGAAGAGATTCTCCATCATCACACTTCATTCATCATTAGGAGTTAGAACTAAAATAGTCGCTGCAGGACTTTGGAGGAACTTTTATTTGTACATGGTTTCCATCAATGGTGCCCAAATACAGTAGGAAGTTCTAAATTCTCCAGAAATCCCGTGCTATGGTCCCCCACTGTACTCGACACACCACAGGAATAATCACTGACACTTAGCTACCATCCCATCTCTAAGTAGCTGCTATGTGTCCAGATGTGACCTGATGATGTTAAAATGTACATCATCCAGAAGTGTCTGAAACAGATTTCATGAGAATCTAGTTTGGAAACTCCGACACCACAGAAAAGTCAGAACATCGATGAGGTCCATCCTTTGAGGACCACAAACACCTGTAAAAAATGTCCCGGCAATTCATCCGGTGGATTTTGAGACATATCAGTGTGGAAAAGCAAAGTAGAGGACCAGCAGACAGGCTGCCACCCATAGAACCACATCCGTAACGAGACAATCTGATTAGATGTAGATTGCAGGTAGATTGCTGCTCCTGGCCGTGCATTTCACACACTTTCTCCACCACTACCACCATGTAAGTTTTCCAAAGGTTTGGGTTGTGCAGTAAAGCAGCCCTGCAATTTTATCTTGTGAATTATCCATAATTGACCAGAATTATCTGGCTATGCAAGACTAACATGATTACCCAACATTTTCCTCTCCACATATTTTCAGTGTAACAAACTGCTCTGGCTCACCTTGTTGCTTCCTCGTTTGATGTGTTAGCTCAGCATACTTCTTCTTTCTGTTTTGTTTCATGTTGGCTTGTTTGTAATGAAACTAAGGTCCATGAGCATCATGTACGTTAACGATGTGTTCTGTACTGCTTCTGGAAGCGTCCATTCTCAAGCGTTTGCTTACTGTAGTGACTGTTTTATCTTCTGTCTCTATTAGTTTGTACTAACCTCAGTCTGCATCTCGTAGTTTAACTTTTTATAATCTGCTGTTACTGTAAGTATGATAAGCATTGCTAAATGTTATCATGGGTTAATTGAAAAAAAATAACAGATTACAGGGGCTTGTTGTGGTCAGAGTAGGAGACAAAATAATTGATAAGCAGTTGGGAGGACGAGGACATCGGAGCAGCATGTGATTCTCATCTGTGAGTGTGTGAAATGCAAAGCAGGGCGGGATCAAAACACATGATCTCACTGGCTGTTTATCAGAAGCTGACAGTTGAAGTGACTCTTCCAGTTACTGGAGCTGTCTGCTGAATAGAAACTGTCTAAACTGGTAAGAGCAGCAGCTGTATAGGGTGTACATTCTTGACAATCAGTGCAACTTATGACTGTGTGTGTGTGTGTGAGTGTGTGTGTGTGTGTGTGTGTGTCTGTACTAAAGCTGCGATGACATCAGATACAGGAAGTGGTAGGCTATCTGGTAAAGCTGGTTTCCTGTTGTGGTTTCTCACTTCTGCTGTTGATGTCAAATGAGTTCAACAAGAATTCACATGTCTTCTCCCCACTGGCAATAGAATCTGGATCCGTGTTTTTTTGCTATGCTTCACCTACACAAATAAGTAGAGTGAATACACTGTTAAACATCGTTAAGGAAACTAGTTAAATCAAGCTATCTTTTGTAATTTACTGAATGTAAATGTGCATGTGTTTTGCTAAGTTCTGTTTAATTAAACTTAAATGTAATTTTTTAAAATTTATTTTCAGACCACTTTAGAATTACATTCATAAGAAGCAAAATTAGAATATAAGCAGTCTGCCTGAATAATTAAAACTCCGCTATAGCTCAACTGGTTGAGCTGGTGACCCATGTACAGGGGCTATAGTCCCCAATGCAGCGGCCATGGGTTTGAATCCCACTCATGGCCCTTTACTGGAAGTCCTTCCCCCATTCTCCTCCCCCACTTTCCTGTCTCTCTCTTCACTGTCCTATACAATGAAGGCAAAAAGGCCAAAAAATAACTTTAAAAAAAAACAACTGAGATCTTTTACACAGAGCAGAAAGGAGATGACAACAGACAGGAAAACAAACATTCTTGAACAACACATTAAAACCAGTATGGGTCAAAGACAATACACAAAGGAACAAGTTGTCAGCAAGCTGTTGGACAATACCTTCAACAGCTTTCTAAAGTTGGTGTATAACGTAGTGTGAAAAATGCTTAGTTTGTAGAGCCAGTAAAAATGTAAGTAGTAAAATATTTACAGCATGTAGGACCATCGGTTTTTTCCCCCCAGAATTGGTAACAGCTGTGGTCATTGGGAAAATGTTTGAAAGGATTTTTATCAATTTCCACAAAATGATCAAATAAATTCCTTTTTTTTTTAGAATGAGTTGTGGTATTATAACTTTGTTATACTGCACAAAAGATAATTTTGAGTTCTTTCTGCATCTAGTCATGGTTGTGGTGTTTCCAAACAGGTGCAGCACTTAAAAAATGAGCCCACAGCAAGTAAAAATGTAACTGGAGCAACTATAGCTGTCACATAAATTGGATGCATTTAAAGGTACATTTACACAGATACATCTTCCCTCTGTAGTAGTGTAAAAGAATGACGTCGTAGAAAATGTTGCCAAAGTATAATACTAGAGTAAATGTATGTACTTATTACTCCATGTCACACGCTGGCTTCTTTCCTTAGTTTTTAATTTATTTGTATTTTTTTAAAAGAAATTCAATACTGTAACAAACATCAGTCGTATGAGACAACGCTCAAGATTTCTCCAGGTTGTTTGTTATTTACTTTTCACTTCTGTGTACTGTTAGATCAGCTGTTCTGATAAAAGTCCATTCTCATTCATTACTCACCCATGATGTCAACGAAGCACTCATCCATTCTAGACCAACACCCACAAATTCAGGCACAGTGACTAATGTGTTTATAAGAAGCCGGGGCTACTGTTGGACACCCTGTCTGGGAGAGTAGGTGGGAGGCTCACATGACTAACCGCAGCTGTATCCCGGCTATTTTAGTAGATGCCATCACCGCTATGTTCCTGACATTTCACATGTATCTGCCTGATATTTGTTGACCTTTTAGAGTCACTGACAACTGTGTGTTAATAAGAGCTGGTGTTTACATAGATGGAGCGCACTGCCATACCCATGCACATGGCATTACACCTCCAGCAAACACACACACACACACACACACACACACACGCACACACGCAGAGGAAATGAGTTTAATTATGAGAAGTGTATCCACAGGAAGGAAAAACCAGCAGTGACACAGGTTATCAGTTAGCTGCTGGAACTGCAGACAATGGCTCATCCATCCCGAAAATATAGGTGTGTGACTGAATGTGCGTGGTTACTTACGTCAGGAGAAAACGGTCTTAAAAAGTTATTCACCAGGATGAGAAAAATCCTTTTGCTGTTGTTCCCATGTATTGCAAAATTTTCCAGAAACTTTTATTTTGAAATGAAAAAATTAAAGTAATAAGATTATGTTCAGTGCATTGTTTTGCTTTTTGCAATGTGGCAGAGGCATAGATAGATAGATAGATAGATAGATAGATAGATAGATAGATAGATAGATAGATAGATAGATAGATCGATAGATAGATAGATAGATAGATAGATAGATAGATAGATAGATAGATAGATAGATAGAGACAACAGAAAACACTCCTCTACTACAACTCCATCTTTAACAATTAATTCAATACTAATTGTGATAATTGCAGTAAAACAATACAGGCAATTTTTTATGTACTTTTAAAAAAAATTCAACCTTTATTTCATCAAGCAAATCATTTAGAACAAATGTTATTACTTATTTACAGAAGTGACCTGGCAAAAGGCAAAGCCGCTTGACAAAGCAGGGTGAAGACTGAGAAGAAACATCAAACCAATAGTATAACCAATATTTTGATCTGATATACATTTGCAGCAATAAACAAAAATCTGGTGTTAAGCACAAAAAATCCCTTTACCATAGTTACAAGACAGTAACACACACACACAGCACCATTTCAGAACAGCCAAGACGGTTTGCTTTGCCTGTTTTGTTATTGCTGTTTTCAGAATATTACATAACTAAAAGGATATGATAAACTTGATTTATTCGCAACTTTTCAAAAGCTGTTTCATAGTGCCTTGCATGGGAAAAAAATATTACACAGTTCAGTGCAATAAAAATAAAGAAAATTCAGCAAATAAACTTAAAGACAGCAAATTATGTGGATGCTTCTTTTACAGTAGTTTGTTGTTTTTCATTTAATGTGAGTGTTTAAAGCTTTTCTAACTTAATGCATATCTGCATGTTTATTTGTGTACATTTATCTTCCACAATAAGTGCATTCTTATAATTCAAGTAAATAAACAAAAAGATGAATAATTGAGAGATTTCATCAAAGAACGTCAGACTTGTAGATTTGGTGTGTTTGTGATGAAATAAATCGCTAAGCAGGTTAATTAAAAATGGCTGGCTCAATTAATTGACACACATTGACGTAATCCTGCTTACTAGCCTGAGTAGCCTACTTATTAGTAACCCTTTGTGCATGTAGGAGAGCAGCGTCATGAATCACATCTATTGGCTCTCAAACGGTTAACAGCGCTGCGCGTTCACCAACACCGGGAGCGCGCAGAGGCGCACCGGGAACGCGAAGCAGGAGCAGATCAGACAGCAGGTCGGTCGGTGAGCTGAGGGACAGACCACACGAAGCACCGGCGATAAAACACACACCTGAACCTTTGGTTTCTCCTCCTGTGGACTAACGTTACGGGAAGTTTTATTCAACAGCACAGACGCTTGGAGAGGGTCACAAAGGCTGTCCACCATGTCGGGGAGCAGGGAGGAGGAGAGGAGGAAACTGGCCGACATCATCAACCACTGGAACGCCAACCGGCTCGACCTGTTCGAGATCAGCCGGCCGACAGAGGTAGGAGACCAGCTCGGAGTGTCAGGAGAGGCCGCGGACCCGCAGGCCCCCTCCTGGGTGAATGGGAGTCCGTAAAGCTGCCACTGGCTGCCACTTGTGTTGGAAATGTTGAAAGCCAAGCTGTTGTGGGCAGCGTGGTTTACTTGGTTTACTCGGTGGTAAGTCCCCTTACGTGCACGGAGAGAATGAATGCCAAACTCCATTGAAAAATCTGACGATTTACTACATCCTAGCATACACACATTGTACAACACGGGGTCCTAGATATTAACTTAATCTTTGAGCTTTCACGGCGACTAACTAGGCAAATTATTTAATTGTCCGCACTTCAGCATTGTGTGTAGGTACATGTTTCTCTCCTTTTTTAAAGAAACATTTCACACCAACGTAGCTAGCTACTAGCTACCGCCCACAACTCTGTATTTGGGAAGTAGCGATAATATTTTTTAAAGTTGACAGCTTACTTAAACAGTCGGTGCTTTATTTTTAAGAAATATGCCGAATTGAAGTGAATATCAGCAATTTATTAAATATCTTGAGGTGTATTCTTGGAAACGTATATGCCTGCGATAGGAAAGCCGACACTGAATTCCCAGATTTTGAATGGAGTTTGGTGTGTTGTCTCCAATACAAGAGGGAACGGCACGTAATGGGGCTAGCTAGCTAGTTAGCAAGCTCATTACCTGTAGAACAAAACGGAAGCCCTGTCATTGTCTTAAATAAAAGAAACAGTTTCACCTTTTTATTGGCGTCCCTGCATGTGACTATTATTTAAATAGAGAGCACAAACTTGTAATACACCCAGCTATGCCAGTGTTAGCTGTGTGTGTTGCGTGTAGCAAGTGTGCAGCAGTGCCTGCAATGGCTAATAAACCCAGTAACACGGTGAGGGTGTTTGATACGTTGGACAAATAGATAAAAGCTTAAAGTATTAGCAACAAGCTAGGTGTAAATGCTTACGCCCGATAGGGCACACAAAGCGCGAATGCTGTTAGCTTACAAGCCATAACACAGTCCCCCTGACAGTGCAATACACTGGCCATGTCATGTCGTCCTGCATTGTCCTTACACTAGCTAGCTTGACGCGAGCTGCTTGTTTGACCAGCAATAATTTGACCCTGCAACATATTGGGGAGCAGTGCTGTAATTAAACCGCCTCTTTGGAATCAGGTTGTTTACTAATAACATGACAGGATAAGAAACTCCACCCTGGAGGCTTTCAGCTAGCTACTAGAGAACAGCTTGGTTTGATGATGTCTGTAGTCTTTAACAAGTTAGTCAATATCCATCTAACCGTACTCCTGACTGGAGCATCTCATGGCCAAGTAGTTTTGATTTAAAGCTGCGACTGTGATTGTGGCAGCTGCAGTGTTTTTAGGCGGGCAGCCCACCCCCACCTCTCCTTGGATAAGGTTGTAGGGGGGCCACAGGGTCCCCTCTCCTCTTCTTGAGCCGATTAATTTATCAGGATTGAAGCTGGCCAGCCGTTGGCCAGAGTTGTGTACTGCACACACACACAATCTCTCCATTCTGTGAGCAATGATTAACCCTGTCCAGAAGTTCTCAAGGCTGTAATTCTCTCAGTGCACAAGGAGCATTGCTTCAGCGTTGCTGCCGAAACATGCTTAGAGTGTAGTCCAGCAGAACATGATTAAATATAAGCAGATGCGTGGCCTTCCTTGCCACACCACGCCCTGCCCATATGTCAGCTGGTAGAGCCCCCAAGCTGCACAAGTGTCCTTCAAACTGTCTAGACTGCTCCTAAGTGTAGCTGTGCATGAAATATGCTGTGCTAGATATAAACATGTACGATATGATGTATGATTGACACTTGTATTAGATTTAACTCACAAGATGAAAACATCTGATAATTTACGTTGTTAGATTTCTGAATTTCAGACCAACCTGCCATTGAGAGCAGTGAGATCATTCGTGTGATTAGATTAGCCATGGATGACTGATTAGTCTGGAGCAAAGGTTCTCAAACTTTTTAATCTTGCAAACCCAAACTGAATAAGTCCTGCTGTGGGACTTACGATGGAGCTCATTATAACATAACAGGTACTTGAATCACGTGGGGACTCACAGAGGGTAGAGGTTCAATAAACACTGAGCTTGGCACAATAGCTGTACAGTGTTCAAACGCAATCACATCAATGGTTTATTTTATTTGGATAAAAAGATTGTGGGAAAGTTTGCTTTGCTTCAGTTTTGTATAAAGACTGTCTCGGCTCACACACCACTTGGTTATAAGTGAACATAATGAAAAGGTTGAGATTTGGTCATTTACATTCCCTCTAGGTTTTGGTGTGATGTGTTTGGTGGTTTGCTGATATTGTGGGGATGGAATGTCCATGCATCTGCACCATACTCAGTGTTAAATGATGTGTGTAGTTGGAAATGAAGCCTGTTGTTTAATTCCTCCATCCAACTCAAACAATTGCAGTTCAAAAAGGTAGCATTGCAAAACTTGCTACATGTCACCTAAAATGATGGTCTCAGTCCTGTATGAGTAGAGGTGTTATACTTTTTTAGGATTGTGAGCACAGTGTCTGCAAGAATCTTTTTGCAGCCCATTGTACTTGGAAAGCTGTACATAAAGAGAAAAGCTGTTGACAAGATTGTCCTGAATATAACTTTTGATATGAAAACAAGCCGAGCAGATCTAAAGCAATGTTTTAGACACCAAGGGTCAGAACTAAAAAGCAAGTTTTTTGACGTTTAGAAATGGGTCCAGTTTAGAAACTGTTCCTTCATGCCTTTTTCTGTAGCGAATAAGCTCCAGTACATGCCGTGAAGCTAAACCATAAACAAGTGTTGGAGGTACATATCTAAAACATTGGCGGTACAGTGACACACATTGTACAGGACAAGCAGACCTTGCATTTGGCGCAAGGGACAATTCCAGATAAATGATAGAGAGTAGATGATGCATATCGCCTTACAAATGTACTCTCAGAGTTCAGTCAGTGTGCAATCAGCCAGTATGCATCCAGCAATACAATTAGGTGTAAGGAAGTGGCAGTGACAGTCTTGTAATTAGCAGGTAGTAGTACTCTTTAAGCCAGTAACTACATGTAACATTGTCATTAATCAAGCAGGTCAGACATTTATTATGTTGCCGTTTTGCTTGGCAGAGGCAGTTGGAAGCAGTAGTTCAGTGGTGGGGCTGCTTCCTCTGTAAGTGTGATTGTCCTTAGATGAGTGCTGAAACATGTAATCAGGTTGTATGTTTAAAAAAAACACTACTTGCGGTAAACAAGGCAAAGTCAGATGGGTCAAATTGTTATGTTTCTGTAATGCAGGTAAGACGGTTTCAAACTTCCTCCACTTGTCCTGAGTGCTGAGCTAGGGAAGTTTTTCACTTTTTTTTTTTTCTGAGCAGCTCAACAGAGGCTTATGGTTTAAAAATGGGAACAGCAGCTTTTTAGTCTGTCCAGTTCTCAATTGATCCTGCCTGGAACAAGGCCCCCTGCACCACCACGTCACCTACATTGTACAGCAGGCTCAGCAGGCCGTTTAATATTCGCAGGATAAGTTATACACATACAAGTTTCCAACTTTGCTTACATTCATACTGACTTGACTTGACCACATATTAGCCTGTAGATGACTGATCCCAAAGTGGGGTCTCTGCAGCAGCTTAAAAAGAAATTTATTATTAGATCTAAATTATTCTATCTAAATTTAAGACATTTAAAAGAAATAAATGCTTTAAATAGCCTTGATAGAGCTTTGAAGTTGCAGCAGAGCTAGAAATATAGCAAATATTACGTCACGTTACATACTTTTACTTTCATTTGTCCACTGTTAGTCGAAGCCGCAGACATCATGCTCCTATAGAGAACAACAGGCTTAATACAGTAGGACCGATATTTTCTTTGTATTATATCGGCTTAGGTAACCAGAGCAGAAAATCTTCCTTATTAATGCACACTTTTTTCCGCTTATGTAGCTCATATAGATTCATGAATGTTGTGCCAGTCAGACATGGACTTGTTTTGGTTTTGCTATGCTGCTATGGGTTTTCTGGCTGTCAGAATTGCTAATTCAATTTAGTCTTAAAATGTCCTGAGTTTGTCTCTGCAGTTGACGTAACAATAACACCTAATGTCAGCTTTGCCTGTAATTACAGTCTGCTGTGACAGAACTACACAAGTCACATGCGAGGTTGAAGAATAACTGCTCATGTAGCCTCCCACCATATGACATACAACTGGCTGAATGGATGTAGAGGAGAACCTCACACCCATTTACTCTCAGCGTAATGGACGGTTGTTACACTTGGAAGGTTGACTTAAAAGAAAATTCAGAAATGCTGTTTAAAAAGGACGCAGATGTAAGCAGCAGAACAGAGTAAGGTGGAAAATTGTACGATTAAAAATGCATTCTGCTTGTCGTAAGTATGGCTTTAAATAAACTCCTCAGCTCCATTATGTATAGCAGCGCTGTATAAGATGACAATGTGTTAATATGCTATTACGTTCCCAGTATTGCATCTTTGCTGTGCCCCAGAGAGGTGGAGAGACCTAAAAACTGTGGTGGTTTGAGCATTTGCAGGAGACTAAAGGGTGCAGGTTTATGGCAGGAGTGTTCGCATCTGGTCAATGGTTTCCTCACAGCACAACCTTCACTGCCTCGTACAGCAGCAGCATATGGTTACTTTTTTCTCCATATGTGGAAATAAACAGCAGGATGGTGGACAACGGAAGTATTTATTTGATTTCTTTATGCAGCAAAGTGTCGTACGAGAGGCTTGGGTTGCATTTATGTTGCTTCTTTTGACTCTAGTCAAAGGCCAAACCACAAAAACAGAGAAATTACCATTGTCACAAAATGTCTTAGGCCTTTTCTGATCATGTTAAAACTCAGGAAAACATTATTTTCCCGTAGTACTTATAATTTGAGGTGAAAGGTACTTACTAGCAGGAAGCTTGTGTCCACCTTCTTTCCCATGTGCTGTGAAACTCAGCATGAGCAGACTCGTAGTGACATCAGCCACCACTCTCTCCCTTTCCCTGCTGCACAGGAAGCAGGAAACTGAACAGGAAGTGTGTGTTTCGTGGAGATAGTGTGTTTCCTGCCGTCTAGGTGGAATGACTGTGTTGTTTTCAGAGTGATGCGTGATCAGATTTTCTATTATTTCACCAACTATTTCCAGATTCTGCATCTCCAGAATAACTCTTCCCACTGCTGGCTTCATAGCGCTGCCAGTACTGACTGCAACTGACCAGTAAAAGTAAATCAAAATAAATATTCTCACAAATATAAAAATAGCAAAGTAAATATCCATTAGGGTGCAGCACTTAAAAAAAAAAAACTATGTGTCAACTGCACTGTACTTGTACTCACATTAGCAGCTTTTAGCCTCACATTAGGACTGTACAACCTCAATATTGTCTGAAATAAAAACTATGTAATAGCTATTCTCTTACTTAAACTGTCAGGTAACTCTCAGTAGCCATAGATGTCCATCCATCAGTCATGAGAGTGACAGCAGATGCATTGGTTAAGTTGCGGACAACTGTATCTTGTTTGTTTATAATGGGCTATTATGACTTGCTGGCTGAAATGCCAATGAGACAAGACTTGGTAACAGGGCTTGATTGCTTTCATAGCTTTCATTGCTGCTGTTAAAACACCTATGGTGTTTGTTATCTCTTTGACCCAGTCTGTTTCTGTCTGTAGAGTATATGCCAATTGCTTGCCTGACGAAGGATTTTGCTTCAAACATAGCAATCTCATGAAGTGTGTAGGAGCTAATTATTGCTATTTTGACTCAAATGTGGCCAAAATAGATAAAATCTTGTGATATGTAGAATTTTAGATTGTGATAGTAGTATAATTGTTATGAGAAAAATGTATATGGAAACTTTAAGGAGAGAAAGTTTACCTACCTCACCTGTCTCCATTTTTGATTTACTGCATATTACCACTGAGCTCAGTGATTTGCACACTGATCCTAAGTGCATAAGGAGATACTTCTGTGTATAATACTGTGTTTCACAATTTCCCTCAATAAAGTTTTATTCAAATTTCTTATTTTAATAAGGGAAAATCTTGACATTCGACCTCTATCAATTCTGTCTGTAACTTTCACAATTAGACATTTGGTCAGCCTTTTACTGCCCATTACAGTTTAATAGAGCTAAGGTGTATTCTTCAAATGTCTTTGTTTGTCTGACCAACAATTTAAATCCCAGAAATTAAGTTAAGTATACTGTTTTGATGAGGAAAAACACAAGCTTAAAAAGTTGCATTCATTAAATGACTACCTTTGCTTCAAGAATAGCTGAAATGATGGATCAGTTATCAAAGCAGCTGCTAATTCATAGTCTAATTGTTTTAGTTTTAATTAAAATTGTCACATAAACATCACTTAATCCCTTATAGGCCTGTTTAAATGTGTGCAAAGATCTCTTTTCATTTAATGTGCTAAGCAATAAGTAGATCATATAGTGCAAGTTAGTGATTATTGGATTTAGAAAAATGTTAGTGTTTTTTTTTTTTTTTGAGGGTTTGGAATCAGAGTATCATGGGAAATTAAAATGCACCGTGGAAAGAGGATACTGTTTCTTGATTTTATGAATCTCATTCACAATGAAAAAAAGGACTGAAGACATTTGCTGGCTGGCTTATATCTGCCTTTGTTTAAAAAGTCAGTGTAGATTTAGTGCATACCTGTTTCTGCAGCAGCTGCTGGTAGTTGGAACATGTTTTACTAGCAGCCCAGTGGAGGCCCGTTTAACAGACCTGCAAGCTTCAGCCACAACGACAGCACCATGAGGTCACCTATGTACAGTAGTGGACTGCTGTGTGCATTTATCTCACTTTGCATTGTTCATCTGTGTGTTCATCGGCCATGCCCTCCCTCTCTCTTTCTGTCTCTCTCTCAGCATGTCATGTGACTGCTGGCTGGCTGCGTCACCATGGTAACGCTGTAGCCGTGATGAGCGCAGACTACTGGAGCTCAAAAAAGAGGCCTCTCACACTCATACCCTGTAGTTGACAGGCTCGCACAAAAGAGTGTGCACTAATGAAGATAGTTGTGATTGAAGGTATTCTTAGTACAGGCTAAAATAGCCATTACCAATTAGTCTGACAAGTGAACATGATTCACTAATCTGCACAATTTGCTGCCCTCTGAGTAGCAGGTGGGTACTTTGAAGCTGCTGGCTACAAAACAAAATTTAAGTCTACATCAAAGTGTTGGTGTTTGCATAGGAAAAAGGGGCCCACTGTACCTCACCTGAGCCTTTATGGTGACCTAAAAATTTGGGCTTGTTTGAAGTTGCAGTTTGTTGAAAGACAAAGCAACATGGTGGGGATTCAGACAAGTAGGTTTTAAATTTTTAACAGCATTATTAAGTGAAAAAAATAATCTCCATCTAGATAAGTGTTTTAGCTGCATTTCAGAAATAATCTCTGGGCATACTACCACACCTGAAAACGTCTGTCACATAACCATTTACGTACACTGGGCTTGCATGTTGGTTGTATGGTTGTAGAAAACACACTACGAAGGAACAACAGAAACGGTGAAAAGTACGACCACAAATTTCCTGAACTGAACAACAGCTGCTAACATGGACTTGTTGTCAACAACGTTTGTAATTTGTTATCATTGGTTGCATTAACTAGTTACAGTCAAGTCTGATGGAAACAATCACATGATCGGAGTGCAGCAAATCCGAAAACGGCACAGTGACAGTTGAGACCCATTCTGAGTGAACCTGGGTGTCTGCATCATAATCTTAAAAAGTCTAAGTGTCTGCTCAACAACACTGAAGTAAAATGTGGTTAGCAGTGTTTTTCAAAGTCAGTTTTAGGGGTCCTAAAGTGCTGGACCAAACAGGAAAGTCAGGTGTAAATGTAGTAAAAGTTATATGTTTCAAAACAAAAACATATTAGCATGACCTTAGTCTTTAGTCTCTGTCATTAGAGAACACTGACAAGCTAAAGCCTAGCTGGACATTGACTGAAAACAGCATGCAGCCTTATCAACTCTGTGGATAAATGTAGACGCACACAGAGGCAGGTGTAATGCTCATATCACTAGCGATGATGTGACTTTTTCCACTTCATTCTGCCGTTATCGTGTGGAAACTTTATGTCAATTCTTTTATATTCAACTGCTTATGGGTTTTTGCGCTTCTTTGCTTTTCTAACCAGAAATCAGCTCAGTGCAGTGCTGAGAGGACAGAACAGCTGTTGGTTTTGATCTTTTCAGTGTTTAATTTGGTCTAAGTCTTAATTCTCGCCGTCACTATAACCTTTGACTTCACAGACTACTTTTACTCGGCAGTAGCATAGCTGCAGTCCCAGCCACATCCGGCTGCAGGCCTCAAATAAATCTAGCTCTGGATGTGGTGGAAAGTCCATGTCCACCTGTGTTGTCCCTGTTGCTGTACACGTCTGCTGACTGTCTGCCCATCAGCCCAACCAGATGAAGCTGTAAATGTGTTGCATGTCACATTTCATGGCCAAACGGTAGGTGAGGCTGTGTGTGCATGTGTGAGAGTAATCGCACCACAGCGGTTCATTACGAAGCAGGGCAAAAGATCACGACCACAAGACTTATAGCCTGTCCAGCAGACTTATGGCCCATGTCCCTCTCTCATACTCACAAATAAATACACAGACAGATGGACAGACATGACTGGATGAGTAACCTTGCAGCTCATTTTCACTGGCCAACCACTGCTCCACGTTACTAAAGTCAGTCCTGTGACAACATCTTCGGTGACTGTCACTGGTGGTTTAAACGTTAGCAAACAGATATATTTCCCTGCTCACAGGTTGTCATTTTCACTCAGTCTGGACTAGTGCCGTACTGCACTTTATTCCTGCAGTTTGACAGCACGTAAGGGAGTGATGGTGTTTTTATATTTCTTTACTCAGACGTCTCAAACATTTTTCCTGTAGACTGTGAACTCGCAATTCCACTGCAGTTGTTTGCATGCCTATTAGTCAGTTAATTCTGGCAAATCATTATTTCTCTCTATAATCTTAGTGTCTGTCAGTTATAAGGCTTTATTTTTATTTATTTTTTTCTTACAAAGTACACAACATCACAAGTCAAGGAAATTGTTGTTGTAAATTGATAAATACAAAAACCAAACAATTAAAAATCATTTTATCAGCATTTTGTGTAGCACGTCAGTATCTAATCTTTTTACAGCCACGTAGCTCACTGTGTCAGCTGTAATTAATGCAGCTGGCCTTGGTCTATTGGCTGCTGCCTATTAAAGAGAAGGATGGCTTCACACTGGACAGCCCAGGATATTTATCACCGCTGTTTATTTCCAGCATGTGAGGAAGTCCACTTTAGCCTCCTGTACAGTGATTGAGCCCCTATTTGGGTCATGGGGGAAACTGTTCAGATCAAGATGTGTTCATTATTAGTCAATGTAAATTAGGGCTGCACAGTAAATCATTTCAGCATCGACGCTGTGCTGCATGCACGCGCAGTAGTCCTGTCAGAAGTGAGATGTGTGTGAACGCACTTTACCTCAAACACATCATGCTACTTTTTGAAGCGGTTCTCTGATGCAAAAAGAAAGCCTGCATGGTTCTCATTTTCCATGACTAATCTACAAGAGAATCAGTCTGATACATTATTTTTTTTAAACCTTTATTTACGAAACAGAATTTGTTGACATCGAGGCTCTGCATGCACACAGGGAAATGAGACAGGATGGAAGCACTGAAAAGGAAGATTTGGTTGCAAAAAGAGGCACATGTCAATGTGCTGTATTGAATATTTTATGGAAGTA
The DNA here is from genome assembly GCF_000690725.1 of Stegastes partitus. Classification (NCBI taxonomy): domain Eukaryota; kingdom Metazoa; phylum Chordata; class Actinopteri; family Pomacentridae; genus Stegastes; species Stegastes partitus. The sequence goes on from NW_007577970.1 coordinate 48,746, forward strand.
TTTTGGCTACAGAACGCATGATGTTGATCAAAACCAGGTACTTTGTGAGCAGTGTCTTTTAATTGTTGCCAAGACACCAGTCAATGCTTCTAATTTCTTTTACTATTAAAGTCAGCACCATACGGCTGTGCAAGATGATTGCAAAGGCAGATCTTTCCAAGACGAAGCACTGCTTTGGACGCTTTTTAAAGTTTCAGACCACACGAGAAAGGTCCCAAATTTCTCTTCTCAACCTTTGTAATATTATTTTTAATTTCTGAGGCACATGCACTCCTCTACAAAATCCCCCCACAAAATCCTCTACAAATGATTAATTTCTTTTTAGTTATTCAATTCCTGTATTTTTTCATGTTGCAGTACATATCACAGAAAAACATGCAGTTTTCCCCAATATCATGCAGCCCTAATTTAATTGTGTATCTGACAGAAGTCATGTAGTTGCTGTTAGTTCAAAATAGGGAAATGGATGGGGATATTTGGTGCTCTGTTAGCAGCAAAATGTGGTCATAATAAAGGAATACCTCAAATATTTACGATGATTAATGGTAAAGTATCTTGACTGAAGCACTGACGTCTCAGCATCCAGGTGCAAACCAAGAAAGCTTGTTGTAGGTTAGAAGCTGTGGCAACAGGAACTGATTATCATGAAGCAAATACACAACTAATTACAGGCAGTTTTCATATTTTAACATGTGCCATCAAGCCCAACCATAGACAACTTTGTGTTTATACACAGAGAAAACATCACAAGACTGTGATGCCAGTGAATTCAAAACAGCAACTGAGTATATCCCAAACACAAATTTACGTGGTTTCGGCAGCTTCTACAAAAAATGCTGAAAAAAAAGAAAGGTTAGGACTTAGGAAGAAGTCTTAAAAATGCTGTGGTTTCTCATTGCAAAGTATCTAGTGAGAAGTCGTCCACAGACTCACAGTCTACGTTTTTTATTTACACATTTTGTTTAGGTTGCGAAATTTATCAGATACTTGATGGTTACTTTAATGTACAGGTTCTTTAAGCCTTAAATTAAACTTGGTCAATCTTGCAGAAACCCTGCTCTACTTTGCAGGCAGTTAATTTTCTGTGATGGCCCGCCGGATTCTGATCAATATATGCTAAACTGCTCCCTAAAGAAGCATCTCTAAGCAATCCAGAATAACACATCAGCATGGTTTCTGTGTGAGGGCGTGGGTGTGTGTGTTTGAGGATCCAATTGGGTAATATGTCATGGTTTTCAGGGTTCCTGCTGGTCATGGTATTTCAGGAATGCAAATGGGGTTTTGAGTGGAGGATTCCAGTCAAAGAAGGTCAGGTAACTTGATAGATTCTCAGTGGAAATTGAGGAATGTCAGGGATTCCTAAAAGCAGCAAGAAATCGCTCCCCTTTTCTTGTTTTGTTGCATGTAATGAGTGTCTTTCCCAGCTAGTTTTAAAGATTTATTGCAGTAGACCGTTTTCAGCCAAACTGCAGTGGGATTCAGACAGTTCACTCTCTTAATAAACAAAGGGGAAAAAAAGAATTTAGGAAAGTCATGGAGGAGTCATGGAATACACATTATGACCACAGCAGGGGTTCCTTTCTCCACGGAAGCACATTTGTTGGAAAGCACCTGTGGTTCATAGTCTCGCTCTCTCTTTGCTCTTTCCCTCTGTCAATTACACATTCCTTCTCTGTGATTTGGCCTCTCTCTTATCTATCTTTTCTCTCTTTCCTCTTGTTCTAAAACAAGCAGTGTATTGTGTGTGCTCAGCAGAGCAGCCCGCACTCAAAGCTGTGTATATGTGTGTGAGTGTGTTTGTCCCAGCCAGCCTGTCAGACCATGTTAATCCCCTCAGAGGCCCGGCTCACCTCCTCCCCGCCTTGCCCCCCGCCTTTGTCCTCCTCTGGCCTTCATTGGCTTGTGTTGCCCTCTCAACCACCTGATATGCTCTCCCACCTGTCAATCACAACCCACTCGAGTCCACATGGGCCAATCGCACAAGAGGTAACCCCCCATTGACCTCACAGGATCAGACAGCAATCAGGCAAGCACCGATGACTATGACTGTTTAGCACCGCTTGCAACCAGCTCCCATGGTGCTTTGCAGCAGATCAATGTCTAAGTCGTGTTCCACAAGGAGGGAAAACAAGGAGGTGCAGTCTGTGTAATCATTGAGAGTAACAAGGGGTAAAACCTATTGTTTGTCACATGTTGGCAGTATTCTTGTGGTCGGATGACAGTTGCTGTAGGACCGCAAAGTAGTGGACTTTAAAACTTCTTTTATTAACGGCAGCATTAGATGAAGCGTGTATTTCTTCGTTTTTTTTGTTCTATGCTCCCAATACAACGAGGTAGTGTTAGTTTGTGAAATCAAAAATACCATGTCGGGCTTCTCTCCAGGCATCTTGCAGCATGTGCAACAGTCACACTGGAGGAATTCATCACAGAAGATACCCTGGGACAGATTGCTACACTGATAGAAGATTTAGTAGCTGTGAATGCAGTGAGGCTTGGTTTTATGTAAGGCTATTGTAGTCATCAAAGACTAACTATGCTTCTAGATAGCTGGCTGCAACACATTTATATGTCCATATACTTGCATTTAACTAACAGTAAAATGCTTTCTCTGTTAAGAAAGACTTTCTGGAAACGGTAGTAAATAAAAAATAGTCTTTATGAGTCTAATGGTCAAAACCAGCATGGGTGTGATACTTTTGGATTAGTTCAACTTAATTACATTTTAACAAGCCCTCCACAATCTCACACATACACACACACAGCTATGGCAAACAAACAACACAGCACACAAGTGACATTCCACAACTCATAAAGCCGGAACCACAAAATATTTGGTGCTGTCTCTGTGTGCTGAAGTGTTTGCTCGTTTGGCGCCGTTGGTCTGTGAAAAGTATCAGCCTAACATACTTATGACAGCAGATGTGTGGATGGACTCAAAGGAACATCACTGGACTTCGCTTGCCATGATTTCTTTCTGTCTTTCTTTCTGCATGAGCTCTTTCTGTGATGCCTTCAGAGGCTCGGCCAGGGACGGTGGTGTATTCTGTCAAAAAAAGCTGTCATCGTATCAAAGAATCAAATCCATAGCTGCAGTTTCTCCACTGCCCTGCACATCGGTTTAGTGTTTTTAAGGTCTTTATATATATATATATTTTTTGCATTTAATGACCTGAAACCTTGCTGTTTTGGTTAAGTCTCATTGCTCTCAGCAGTTTGGCTTTCAGCTGCAGCAACTGTCATAAGCTCTCTGTGTAAACAGTAGACAGATAGTTGGCGACTAGCTGATGAACATAGTTGAAAAGTCAGGAGATGGAGGAAACCAAAACAAAGCTAAAAGGAGACTGGGTATTAATCTTACATTTCTCAGATTTTCTGTAACATGACTCCACACAAATGATAATATTGCACAGTGCTGCATGTGTATGTAGCCAGCTTTTGTTTGCTAACTGTCACCATGTCAACTTTACAAGGTGTCATTATGCCATTATATGGTATTGTGTTTACAGTGTGCTCGCCCTGTTCCTAAGTGGAAAAAACTAAATAAATAAAAATCAATGCCTAACTTACAGCCTGGCATTAACTGCCATGGCATGTGTTCAAGAGAGCACTTAAGGTTTAGTTTACTGTATGAAATGCATGTTTAAATAAATTGTTATCTTTTATCCTTTATTCAATCTGATCATAAATCTATCAGGTTAAATGAAAGCACAGCTCATAATAGTTGCAAGTTTTCAAAGCAGTACAAATATTCAACGACTGCACAACTGACTGCGACTCATTCAGACTGAGAAGTGAGCAGTCTTAAGCTAGCATATACATATTTTGGAGAGAATCGAAATGTTTGGCAGCAAAATACGCACCAATATGTCACAAACATCATCACTGCTCAGTCTGAGATGTGCAGCGAGCAAACTGGAGCAGCTTTAAGTTACATACCAACTCGGTCAGAGAGGCCTGTGTGTTTGTCCACTCCTCTGATCTGCTGGTTGTTATTAGACCCCCCAGTGGAGCTGCACCCTGTCCTCGCCCTGTCTCAGCCTCAGCCCCACCCACCTGGAAGGCCCTGGTGAAGAATTTGAACAGATATGCAATAATACTGTGTGGGTGTCCTCAGTGTGCTGGGGACTTCCCCACGCTCTGCTCCACCCCGTCATATTTGTTGATCTTAGCTGTCCACCCTGCTTCATAAGAGCGGCTTTGACAGACACTCACACACATTTACACTCACAAACACACAGCAGTGCAGCAGCATAGTGGTGATGTGTGACTTGGGTTGACATCGCTGACGCAAGCCCAGACTGACTGCGCGTGCGTGTTTGTGTGTGTGTTGGTGTGCGAGCATGTGTGTACTGGTATTTGTGTGTGTGTACCTAGAAGTTCAGAGTTGGGGTGGATAGCTTTCCCAGGGAAAGGGAACAAATGTATTTCTCTGTAACTTCCTTTCTTCTGGATGTTATTATGTGTGGCCGGACAGTGTGTTTGTATGCATGTTTAAAAGGGGAGAGGTTGCAATCCAAGCTACTGTTCCTGGTGAATTGTTTGTCCAAGGAGGCAGCGTCTGATGCAAATGCACTCCATTATTCACGGGTGCAGTCAGTGGCTGGGTTCAATCCATAACACTGTTGATACCAGCCAATTTAGCCAACCAGAGGAAAGTATGTGAAAGTTTTCTGTGCCGGACTGCTGGAATGTCCTGATGCAGTTAATCCTGCACATGTGGCAATGAAGCTCAGACCAGGGCTGCTGATTCTTTGCACTGTGTTTTTGGTGAAGGCCAGATGATGTCATGTGCTAATTTGGATACTTGTGGCATCAGTTGCACCAGTTTCAGCATATCTGCAACTGTCATTAGCACATTTTGCTCTTTTAATGCCAGTTAGAATGAAATATAAGGCTTCTGCTCTTGTAGTTTTGTGCTAATTTTGTTTAACCAGCAAATTAAAATCAAATCTCCACATCTTGGGTCTTTTATAAAATACTTAAGGAAACATCACAAGTTTGTAAAGAGATCAACAATGTAGCTACATTTGTTGTACGGCATTTGAAAAGTGTGTGGGTCTAGTGAGATGTGGGGGCTGTGCACTCATCATTTATTGCGGACATATACCTTTTATCACACAACAAGATTTGCTAGTGACTCTTTGCAGGTTCTCTGTTTTTATTTTTATTTATTTTGTACCTATTTAGTATTTAGCACCTTTAGGTTGTGGACACAAACAAAACAAGAGTTGTTAAGACCCTCTGAGTCTGTGAACTGGGGATAGTTGTATTTTTCATTAATTTTAGACAAAATTATTAGTTGAAGAATCAGAAACTATTTAACTGATAGTAAAAATAATTGTTGAGTGCTGCCCAAAATGCTACCCAAGGTTTTATTGTCCTTATAGAAGAAGCTGTTGTGTTCATTGTTAGATTGTCTGTGTTGCTTGGTCCCCTGTTTGGTTGCTCTAAAGACTGTCATACTCTAATGATGATCCTCAAATGTTCTTGACTCAAGTGGGACATATTGGCAGCCCTCTATTACCATTTCTGTTGACACATGGAGCCATAGTTGAGACTGTAATTGTAGTTCATGTCCATATCTGATTTTAGTCAGTAGGATTATGAGATCCAGGTAGCCGAAGGAGGAAAATGAGCTGAGGGGAGAGAAGGAGTTGCATTGCAGTCTGCCAGACTTACTTTTGCGCCATCCCTAGAAATGCTGTATTTATATTGATTGATTTTTTTCAATATTAGAATAGAATTATGTTTTTGTTTTATGTACAGGAATGAAACCCAAGCATCTGTCTGCTCTTAGCAGTAAACTCGTACATGGGTGCTTTTTAGAATAAGAGCTGAATTAGTTTGTTTGGATTAAAGAAGGCCTTATTCATGAAGACCTTATATGTATATTAATATGCCGTAGAATGTTTTGCCACCCTTTTTTATTTGTCCACCTGACACTTGAGTAGTGGGCATGGCCTGCCTACCAGCGCCATGGCAACATGACACCCAGCAGAGGTGGTTGCCATAGCAGTGTTCAGTAGCTTGTTGGTGTTGGATTCCATTGGCAGGCAGCTACTATTCAGGGGAGTGTTTGTTTTCGGAGGCAGCCCTCTGTAAAAGTGGCTAACCATCCATTAGTTTCGTAAATTTACTTTAATGCTTTCAGGCAAGATTCACACTGTAAATGTTTGACATTTAGAAAAGATGTCAACCGTACTGCACATTAATCTTTATTAAACATTTTGTTTAAAAAAATAATGTCTGGGCTGGTAAGGAAACAGATTTTTATCAATTCTGCAGCTAATTTTAACAACAGCTCAAATTCGTACTTGACTAAAATGACCTGGGATTCATTTGGATGTGCACAATCTTTTGTTGAGTTGATCGTCAATGGTCAGAAAATTAATCAACTGTTAGAAATATGTGCATTTATTGCTTTAACGCGTCTTATGTAAAAGATAATAGATGGTGGATTTGTTAAAATTTTGTTGTCACCCTGTGGAATACTAGGATGGCTATTTTTTACAACGTTTGGACGTTTTGTCAGCAAAACTGTTGAATTACAAAAAAAAAACACCTATTTAGTTTTAGTTTTAATCTTTTTAACTTGACACCTCCTTTATGACCTCAAAACACCAGACTGTACAATCACGTGTTCCATTTTCTCGCTTCTTCCAGTGCTTTCAACTGTATCGCATACTTCAGCAAACTGATGTATTTAAAAACGTTTAGGTTTGAACATTTAAAGAAATTGAGAAGTTTCAACATCTGCAGCTCACATGACGACTGAACGTTGAAGTCCTTGAGTTGTGATTGTTTTATCAACAGCAAAATATGTATTTTATTCATGTTTAATGACTGCCTGATGTGAGTTTGCTTCCTCCTCAAGTTGGACTCCACGCTGAGTCGCTAAATGAATCTCTGGAATTTTCACCCAGTATGCTGTCAAAGTTTCTCTAGACTTTCATTAAATATAAACCCCACACAGGAAAGAGAGAAAATTCCACAGAAAACAGAAAGAATTTCCTTGTGGAATAGAGGTATGGCATTTTTTACTGAAGTGCACATTCACATGAGACTCATATTATCAGTTGACCTCTGCGTTTGAGCTAATTTGTGGTGGAATTTTTTACTTTGCAGATTGTCGTCATGGCAGATTCACACAGGATTAAGCACTTAGACGACCTTTGTGGTTATTAAAAATTCTAAGAGGACCCCAGATAATACTGGTCCCAGTATAATAGAGCTTTAAAAGCCGAGTTACACAGCAGTTAATTACTATGGAGGCCCTGAATACAGTAGGTAATCAAAAAAAGACTTATTAAAACATCCTGAATTTGTTGTTGGAGTGCAGACGGAGCTCAGGCAGTGTCAGTCTGTATCGGTTATTTCAATCTGCCCGTCTTGGTGGGTTTATCAGGCGGTTTACTGTTCGTCTCTGTCTGCGTGGACCGACTGTTTTGGTCTGTTGGTCACTCTGATAGTTTGTCACCACTACCTCCCCCTGTTTTGCACCAAAGTCACTCCAAGGCTGAGCGAGAAGAAAGATGTGGGCGGACCTGCATAATTCAACGCCTCATCCCGAGTGTGCTAGTGCATGTGTCTTTGTGTGTGCATGTGTGCACGCTGCATTCTTAAGAGTGCTTCTTTATTCTTTGCACGTTGGGACCTTCAAAAATGCCTGTTAAGGTCACACTCTTGTGCGCTCACGTTCGTGTGTGCACGCATGTGTGTGTGTATGTGTAACTCCATAGCTCTGATCACAAGGTGCCATGTTTAACCAGCCCCCCTGTAAACCACTGCAGACTGCTATTGATCTTCCTTGTACATACACACACACAGTTAGACACGAACACGCCCAGAAGCATGTGTGACCTTTCTGGCTGTTTCTGAAGTCTCTGTTTTCTCTCCCCCTCGCTCTTCTTTCATAGTTACTGAGAATGAGAGCGAAAATATTAGTAAATGGAGCAGAAGTGAATGCTTCCTCTCACTCTGACTCTCACTTTATATGCTTTCACTACAGTTCGACTGATGAGTTTTTTTTTACAGCTCTTATGAATACCCATGTGGATATTTTTAGATTGCATCTGCCAGTGACAAACATTCACTATATTTAGGTTTGACTAAATTTTTACCAAAAGATGTTCAAATCCTGTGAAATCTCAAATAATGTTCATTTATAAAAGCAAAAAGACTGTAGCCCTAATTTATTGTAGGCCCACATTAGTCGCAGGCCTTTATTACCAATTATCTATTTATGTGATTATATCCTAATGTATTTCAGCAAAACCCCAGCCTTATTTGCTACCTTTTTAGTTTATTATAATGCTGTTAGTTGCTATTGCAAACTTCCCTAACGTTTTCCTGCAGATACTGTACATTTCCCTAGCACTTTTGTCATTTATATTTTGCTCTGAATTTCTATTCTTAACTGAAGTACTATTTTTATTTACTACTTAATTTAAATGATTTTCCCTTTAGTGCTTTTGGGCAAGTGTTAAGCTGTTGGCAATGTTGTCATATCCCTCATAATACTTTGATTCCTTCCTTTCTTAACATGAAGGCCAACATCAGATCCACATCATCATGCCGGTCAATTATTGCATTTTTGAATATCAAGATTCTACTTGCTACACATATTTACTTCTTAGATTTTGGCAGCACGGACCTGAAAGCAACATGTTTATTTTTGATGTATTTCTGCACAGCAGATTTATAGTTGTGGATTTATCCTGTGGTATTTATTGTATCTTAACTTTGAGCTGCAGAACCAGTCATGTTCAGTGAAGAACAATGGCTGCTCTGTAACCGTCAGCAGCCTGGGCCTCTACTTATTAACAGAGTTTTTTGTGGGTGTTTGTGTCCAGCCAAGATTGACGAGTCCCCATCAGTAGTCCAAAATATGTCCAGAGTATGTTTGTTTAGAACTGAAATGATTAGTCAGAACTGAAAAAACATTGATTATTAATTATTTAACTGAGTCATTAAACAAAAACACCAAACAGCAAGTAAGGATCTGCTGCTTTTGCAAGAGCATGCAAAACTGTGATGAGCAAAAATCAATAATGAAGACACTATTCAGTTTCAGTCCTACTTACATTGATATATGAATCCAGACAGTTGGAGAGTTTGCGTCTATAACTCTTCTCAAACTGCGCTTGCGGTTCAAGTTGTGCTGGAGAGTTTGTGTCTTCTGGATTAAATGCTGGTTCAGGGGATTTTCCTGTCATTTCGGGGAAACACTGTGCATATCTTGAGTTTTATGGTTTCAAAATGGTCAGGTTTTCAAGTGATTAATGTGAAGGGGAGTTTTTTAGGGAGTGAAATATATGGAACAACACTGTTAGTCAAGTTGACAACTGCATGAGGTATACATCATGTCTTCCTTCACCTGTGGGCTTTACTTTGTGTCTGTGCACGTATGAGTGAGCAAGTAAGGCTGGACACAAGCTCATCAGGCCTTAACAGCCTTGTGGTGGGCAATTATCTCACACACACACACTTGCACACGGTGATTTCCTTCTAGTCGCTGCGCTGTTATCTGCCAGCCTTGATCCTTGTGGGTTGCTTATGGAGGCGTTGAGGCAGTGAGCAGCTCTGATTTGTGGCCAGGCATCACCGCTGGGTCCAGACGATTTATACCGTACCTTCCCACAATGCCTTACTCTGTCAGAATGACAGGGTGGCTGGATGGATGGGGGTGGAGGCTGGACGGCTCGATACCGAAGCAGAAACTCACCTGAAACAAAGAGGCTTTTCTTTGTAGCCACAGAGGAAATGTGTGCATTTAGTCCTCTCATTCATTCAGGACAACAGGCCTCTGCTGCCTGCCTTTGTGTTTTCTGGCAGTTCAGGTTGTTTTCACCTTGCAGGAAATTCTAAAAAAATTAGTCACTCCAAATTCGAGCTGTCGTGATACTGGATTTTTGACTTTGATACATGACAAACTTTTAGACATACCTCCAGAACAGGACTGGTTTTTTGTAATAGTTCAGGATTTTGCAGTTCGGTCGAAAGCATATACAGACTGGGGCGATTGGAGGGCTCATTCCCACTGTGTATATCACATAGACAGTTTAAAAGGTCAGTAATAAATCATAACAGCTCAAGGTTTTCTCCATCTGCTCCCTTGACAATAGCAGATCAAATGACAGCCGTCTGTGCACTAGATTTGTGAAACCATTTGAAAATACCATCTATAAAATGAGCAAATTCAATACTGCGTTCGGATTGAAAGAAAGCAGTATTGATAAAGTCTCACATCTTTTACACAACATTGTCATACAGAAAAGAAAAATGGCCAGATGTAAAATAATACTGTCAAATTCCATTAGTGTTTGCATAAAGTGTCCAAATAATCATGGCTTGTTGTTGTCTCTGTTCATTGTAAATTGTCATAGTAAACCAACCCTCCCAGTTTCCAGGAGTGCTGGGTGACAATTTTAGATTGCTGGTTTTGTCTGCCCACAATCCCTATGATCCCCTTAGAATCATAGGGAAGCAAAAAAACATGTAAATGTTCAAACTTCAGAAGTCAGAACTGGTAATATTTTGAATTCCTGATTGATGTATTGTGTTTTATACTTATTGTATTTTTCAAAGCAGAGGCCGTTACGTTAATCCAAAATTTAGTTGTTGCACTATTAAACAGGGATTAAAAAGTTATAAATGTCAGATTTTCAAATGTGCAAAGGTGCTGTACTACATTCCCTACACTCATTAAAAGCTTGTGTTTTAATCCTCTAATTTGGCTTGAGGCTGAGTCATAATTTTTTTTTCTCCCAAATGTAAAATGTAAAATGAAGAGCAGGAGAGGATGGGGACTTTGGTTTCCCATGTTATATCTGCAACCACAAGTATCAGTCAGATATCTGATATTGTGGATAATGTGGTGTAAGCCTCACGTCCTATGGCTATTTAAAGATATAGGAAAGTAATTCTTCTGCTTCAGGGTTTCTTTGTCTTCAACCCTCTCCTCTTTGCCTTTCTTCCTCTCGGTCTGTCGGTGTGTCTCTGATGTCTTTGAAACGCCTCTGCTCGCATGACTTTTCCCTCCCAATGTCTGAGTTAAAACCTGCGTCCAGCTGACCTTAGACACAGGCTTAGAGAGGAATCCCCCCATGTTTCTGCAGGTGGGGCTGCAACAATATTGACTCAGGAACTCAGTTCATTTTATTAGGCTCATATTCGTGTGTGTGTGTGTGTGTGTGTGTGTGTGTGTGTGTGGAGGAGACTGAGATGACGCACAGCAGCTGGAATCTATTCTCATTTTCAAACAGCCATCATCCAGAAAGCTCCTCTCCTCCCTTCTCTTTAAATTCATTGCTTCAACGCCAAAAAAAAAAAAAAAAAAAATCCAAATTCAAGTATTCAGTGTCTCCATGGAAACTAGGGGTTTAACCTTTGTCTGGTTTGCCAGTATTGGTATTTTAATTAAACACAGGACTGCAGTATCAGTGCAAGAGAAATCACAGACTTGGCAAGCCCAAAAAAGAATTGGTTATTTATATTTTAGACTGGGAACTAGGGCTTTGGTTTTGATATGAAGCAAAGCAGCAGCTTAACTTTAAGCTGGCCAAAGTGGGCCACATATTGTCCAGAACAGCCAGTGTTTAGGGCTGCAGTGCTTCATTTACACATTGTGATAAGTTGTATTTCCAGTTTTCTGCAGAAAAGAGACACGCTCCTTAAAACCAGATTTAAGATGTCAATAGACGATGACCATATAATAGAAAACAGTTTACTGGCTATGATGGTTTTCATATTAGATTTACATAGCATCCATTTGTGCATTAACTTCACTAAATTGAGATCAGAGCTCAAAGCCAGCTGAAACCACTGCTCAGCCAGTGCAGCTCAGCAGCTGATGCCCTGCTCTTACTGTCTAGACTAAGACATGTTCTTAGTGGGTTTGAAGTGCACACCAGAGTTTTAAAAGAGATGGCCAGTAGCTGGTTACAATTACTGAGGTGTCCTAGTGGCTACGATACTATAACCAAAATGCCCCAGGTGCATTTCAGCTGGGGGCCTGCTGCATGTCTTTCTGGACAGGTTTCTAGTTGATCTCTATTAGGCCCCTCTCAGACATGCATTCCTTTCTGTTAGTTTTGACACATATGAATGTGCTGGCTTCATGTCTGACTTTCCATAAAAGTTGCAATGGCAATCTTAGGCTGGGCCTAGTATCATTTCCACTCAGTTTCAGTAAATCTCAACTGCATACTTCAGCTGTTTGTAGGAGTCTTTCCTTGAGTTTATTAGATGCTTATATCTATATGACCATCTGCAGAGAGGGAGAGCTGCGTGCATTTACATGTGGGACAATCTAAGGGCAAGTGACTCTGTAGACTGTTTCTCACTTCAGACAGGTGAGCTGTTGTTACACAGAGTCACAGTTTACAAGTTTATACAGTAGAATAATTTATTATAGAACAGGTTTACATTAGCCTTTTGTTAATTATTGCATTGTTATGCAATGTGTCACTTGATGATCTTGCAGGACTGACAAATATTGTGTGCGTACCTTGGCTGTCTTTCGTGGGGATGTCTGAATGAAGTGGTGAGAAACATTAACATTAAAGTGACATATTTCTGAATGATGGTGTGCCGTCACTTTAACAGATTGAGGAAGCAGCAATATTACATATCCATCCATCCATCCATCCATCCATCCATCCATCCATCCATCCATCCATCCATCCATCCGTCGCTTAATCCTCACTAGGGTCAAGCATGCAATGTTACATATCCTGTATCTGAAATAAACTACTTAATAAAGGCAGAAATGCCACAACACGTTTGAGCAGAAAGCTCCATAAGACTGTAAGGGGCAGAAACACAGTGTGGTTAAAACTGTAACCCACAGAGAAAAATATCCAGACGTTTGTTTAACCACATATGTTTTGGAGTCATACATGACAATATGTATGATATCACATTTAATAATCACTATCGTAGCATCACAGCTTTTCTAAAAGACAGATTTCATTTGTTTTCACAAACCTCAGTGAAGAAAACCCCAAACATGTAAACAAATGAGCTATGCAAGATTTGTATTCTTATCAGCAGTGTTTGATTGATGAAGTCCTTTCTGATTGATATGCACTAATTCATTGTCAACAATGGAGTTATTTGAGATCTAGTGTAGATCTCTGTGTTTTCCTCCAGTTGACCATTACACCTTGTTAAGCCTCCATTAGGGTTTTGTGTGTCTAAAGATTGATTTTTCACAGTATTGGAACTCTGTTAACAGGGTTTTTAAGGCCATTGAACTGTGAATGGGCAACACCTTATCTTAAATACGGTATAGTATCTTACCATTTCTCCAGACCCAGCTCAGACGTGCAGCTCTGCTCAGCCTCAGCACAGAGACGTCACACTGGAGGCCAAAAGTGGTTTAGTGCTTGGATATGGAGCTCTGGTTACTTTCCTTAACACCTGATAACCCCCTACCCACCATTCACCCACTTTCTCACACACAACCACACATACACACACCCAAGCTGTGTATATGCAGGGCGGATTTAAGAAGGCTCCGGAAGGCATGCTGCTTTTACTTTGGAGAACAGGCAAGAAGAGATGTGGAGGAACGATAAAAGAATGAGCGAGACATGATGGAGAGTGTAGAGTTAGGAGATGGTGGTGGATACTAACTGAATGTGAAGAAGTGCTCTTGTTAGCCAGATGCTCTCCTTACGAGCAGGGTTTCTCAAATATATTAGGCCTAAATAAGCTTGTCCATTTGCAGCCTTTCAATTTGTTTCCAATCCTATTTGTTTGTTGATAGGGAAAAAAAAATCCTGTGACACTTATTGTGCACTACTGTTAAACACTACGAGTGTGTTGCCACTTAGATTGTATTTCATTTCCACAATAGAAAGCTGCGCAGTGTAAAAAGGGACTTCTTACCACTTATGATTAGGGTGCATTAACAAAGGTGCACACAGAGCAAATGGCCAACATTAGAGAGCTGGTAAAATGTTCTGCAACATGCTTCTAGCTCAGTGTTTTTCCTCGGGCAGGATGTCCGTGTGCTCATTCCAACTGTCTTGCAAGCCAGCAGATTTTAATTGACTTCATGTTGTTTCTTCCTGAGACTGCTTTAAAGATTTTTGCCTTACTGTAGTTGACATTTTACAGATACCTGAATTTAGCATTTATCAACGGTGTCTTTAGTTATCGTTACAGTTGTTGAATTAAAGTAACAAAGTGTATTGGAGCTGAAAATGCCAATTAACAAAAAAATTATCTAAACTATTTTGATAATTGAGTCATCATTTAAAGTTTTCCAAGGAGATATGCTCCAAAAATGTGTGGGTTCCAGTTTCTAAAAATGGATATGTCTTTCTTATTTATTTATTTTTTTTAACTGGCTTGTCTGACAAAACAGCAATGGGAAGATGCCCTCTGATTATTTTTGATCAGTTAATCAACAAAATAAGTACAGCACGTATGTGTATATATCATACATAGAAGTCAACTCTTCTTTGTATTGTAACTGTTTTGAAGTTGAACGCTCAAGGTTTTATGATGATCGGCACTTTTATGTTGTAAGTGAGTCTGTTTATTTCTCTGTTCAGACACAGAGAACGAAGACTGTAATTAAGACTGCGAAGGCCAAAATACTCTGCCACCAAACAACGCGTGTCAACACAGTCGCCTCTGTTATTTTCTATGTACTGGTCATTGTCATATTTCTAGCTTGACCACTCCTAAAAAAAACCCACATCTTTCTGTTGATGTTTTTCGTGTGTCCAGAGGAGAGGCTAGTCTTTAATGTTAAGAATATGGGTCGACCTGATTTATTTTATTTTAATTTTTTTTGTAGTGACAATACCTCCTATGCATTTGCAGTAAAAGTGAAAATGTTTAAAACTGAAATGAGACAAACTTCAACACCAAACTTTGTTAAATTCCCCTTGTTTATTAATAAAAGAGAGACCTCCTAGTGGGCTGCATTGTGCGGCCCTGTGGTATCTTTTTCAACTCCAGTGTTGTAATGCAGTATGCACATTATCACTCGTGATTTATGTGTCAGTCTGTTTATAGTGCTCTAAGTGTTATGAAAATACCATGTCTAAGCAGCGTACTATGAAGTGAGATTAGTGGGTTAGCGAGTTATGTTGTCCCTAAAGTCAACATTTTCAGTGTCAAGAAGGAGACTGTCTTTTAACCTGCTGAGGAAGCTGAGGGAATACGTAATGTCTGCAAACCAGCTGAGCTGTATGTTAGTAATGCCGCTGAGGGAAGCCACACAGTAACAGTGGCTACCTGTACTTGCTGTTGTGTTGTGTTGGGAACCAGCATGTGTTTAGTTGGAAAGGCAGAAAATGCATAAATACGTTTTCATGCTTGGTCCTGATTTACTGTCAGGTCCATTGTACACTGCTGGCACTGCAGCTAATAGAGCACAGATTAGAAAATTGATCAGTTGTTTAGCTTTTTTTAAAACAGAAAATATTCAATTCAAATTGAACGTTGATTTGGTTAAAAGCTAAAGGGATTTCCATGTATTCTTCATTATGGGGCCTTGTCTGACCTAAATGCACATTTTCAATATTGTGTTTAAATGTATGAAGTTTAAAGTTTTGGAGAGCCAATGTGCTGCTGTCACATCACAAGTAAGCAGCTGCATTGACAGAGTGGTAAAATAAATATATTAAAGCACAAAAATAACAATTTTTGGACAGGGTTTGTCTTGAATCATTTGCAGTAATGATGCTTTTAACTGTAATACATTTTTATATTCTTCATAGCCCTCCATACTGTTCCTCTGAATGAAGTAGGCGACACATGATCGGTCCATTTTGTGAGGACAACATGTCAAACGCATTCATGCAAGCACGCTCAAACAAATAACGGTCGACAATAAATGTTGTGATGCCCATTATCTGTAATTGGGTTTTTCACTTTGGTCGAGCCAGCTTACAGAAAATAGCCAGACTATGTAAAACTTTCTTTGCATTGCACTCCTGGTTTCCTTCAGTGTCTTTTTACATACTAACATTCCAGCAGCAGTAAAACCCTGAAAAAATGTGTTCTTAAAGTACCGTAGTAAATATTTAAGCGATTCACTTTAAAAAAAAAAAAAAATTGTTTTGTTTACATTTTTGATCTGTGTTTTAGTATATTGAAACACAACAAAATCCAGTTGCGTCCAAAGTGCAGGTTTACATGCAGGAAAACTACAGTCCGCTTAAACTTTAATCTACCACTCCCACGTCCCTGAAACGCATGAGAGACAAGCACCAGGTGGAAGCTGCTTTTTACAGCCACAGTGTGAAGTTAACTCACTTTCTCATACAAACACTGACGTGACCTTCGAACTCTTCTCTCAGAGACCTTTGACCTGGAGGTGTTAGTCAGCGAGTTTGATGGGTGGATTTGAATGTCTGGGTTATCTCTGAAACTGCATGCTTTCCCGCCACTCTCTTTCCCGAATCTCAGTCTCGCGCACTTTTATAGATGAGCTGTTTGGATTTACTATTAGTTATTGTGAACAAATTTACAACATTCCTGAGCTGAGTGATGTGAAAGACACACAAAGACCTGTGAGTGTGAGAGCTTGGTGAATGAGACAGTTGAAGGGAAAGTGAAACAAAATGGGATTTCCAATAACAGTTACTTCGTATTTAGAATTGTTATTGATTGCTCCACTATCTGTGGCCACATGTTTATATTTAGGTCCTTTGTTGTATTTCAGAGTTATTAAGAAAATACAGGCAAAATAAATTAATGTGTTTCTGTAATTTTAATGTAAACACACCACATTGAAAACACTACATCATAATAATGAAACAGACGTCCTACTCCAGCTAGTGCTGAATTCTTGAGCAGAAAGCTGGTATGGAGCTTTCAGAGCTTGAAAAATAAGCCATTTGTTTTTTTTTTTTTGTTCTTAAATTTGTACTTCAGAGTTGTTGTAAGTCCTGAGTTTGGCAGTTTGCTCTTTAATAAAATGGACTCCTTTCATGCTGTCTACTAGACTCACTGTGTAATGGAGATGGACAGAGTTTGGTACCAACCTTATTTCTGATCTGCAATTTCTTCTTATAACATTTACACTGATATGATGGATTTGAAATATGTTCATACAGATTGAAATATTTGGGCGGTACATTTTTGTAGTTACATTGTACTAGGTGCTGTCAAAGGGTAGGTCACTTATCTTTTCATTGGCACAAGTCATTCGCTGACAAATATCAGTAAAGAAAAAAAAAGGTCTATCACTAATATCCACTGCGTGTCAGCCACCAGCTTCAACACACACGTTCTCCAATCTCCATTAGGTTACATCTAACCGATAACAGCTATCTACAGCGTTGGCCTACTTTGTGTGCGTCATAAATAGTCCTGTCTCACATGCTCAAAAGTTTAGTTGCAGGTATCACTATGTGTGTGTGTGTGTGTGTGTGTGTGTTTGTATGTGAATTCCTTTGCTGATGCCACTTCCTGACACTGTGAAGAAGGGGGATTAGGATGCACACACACACAGGTCCAAAGTCCTACAGTGGCATGTATGGTCTAACATACAGTAATTACATTAGTTAATTTGCTAGACTTAGAGGTAGAGATGTGTACATATAGCAAATGTGGACCCAGCATATAAACACATTCCCACACTGACAGAAGTAGTCCAACATCAAAGACATCCCTAAACCTCAGTTGATACCGCTCTGCCACGACTTGACTGGAAATATATGACTTTGTGTGTTTGACAGACTGAGTGTAGCAAGTCTTATCCAGGCGGCTATTTGGTGGCATACTGCTGCATTAGCATTTCCCATCAACCCATGTGCTGTTTGCAAAATAAAAAAGCTGTTAGGGATTATAAGAATAAAAGCTGCAGAAGGATAAAGTGAACAGTTTGTTCTTGTTCGGCTGTTATACATGTTGAAATGTTGAGCATTTAGCTGACGAAATTGAGCTGAATTCCAAGTTATGATCAACTAAAAACTGTTACAGACTCCTGGGTCCAAATATTTTCCCTGACTGGTCTTTTGTTGTTTAAATGGTGTCAAAATTACAATTTCCATTCGTAAGAATAAAGCTGACATCAGTTGTTAAGATAGTTTCCCATTCAGCAAGTCTTAAAGATCTTAACAGATGTAGGAAAGGCACAGTATCAGCAAACTTGGTTAGTTCTTGAAATGGCTTAAATCACACTCACCACAACTGTTTATGTGTTTGTTTGTCTTTGTAGTGTTCCTGCATAAATGCTGTGCTTTAAAAGTGCAACTTTAAACAGTGCTTTTCATAATTTTCTATTCAGCTTTGCCAGATAACATTATCATATTGGCCAAAACATGGCAAAGAAAATAATTAATTTATTCAGTGTAAATAAATGAATTATCATACATGTTTTTTTCAGTGTAGAGAGTGCTAGCAAAAGGCTGGAGTTTAAACAAGAGTTTGCAAGTCTAAGGTACATCTTTAAGAACGACTCATTACTTTGACAAAACTAAGTTTTAGCTGCACAGTCAACACTGGTTATATGTTTTCATCTTGTAGTCAAATGGATGTTGTCTGTTTTTGCTGTAAAACCATTATCAGGTGCAAGCTGCAAGCTTAATGAATACGAAGTCAACTGTTGCAATAGTTGTTTTTTTTTTTGGAGTAACTTCAATACACCTGTTGAATACCAGCCAATCTACTGGTTGCATATATCTATATATAGATATTTAAATAAATCATACTTGGGTGTGAATGTGTATATTTTCTTTCACATGACACTTTATTTATTGACAAAGTAAACGTGTTAATTTTTGCATCAGGTGCACTATGTCATATTGTGGTTACTGTGTACATGTTGATGAAAAATGCAATCTTTAGGTGTAGCGTTCAAGTTTATGCTACAATTTGTATGGACTTAGGGGTGTGTAGACCTGGATTTTCTAATTCTGTCTTGACAGCTTCATCTCACAGTTTCCATAACTTAGTATTGCTGTTACAGTTGTGCAGTCAGTTGATGCATTGGTTTGAGGGGTTTAGATGTGGCCTGAGGGCATGGCCTGGATGTGTGGTGATTTATCATTAGACCTGAGTTGGGTTTCCATCACAGTAAATTTCCCCAGTGACTAGGAACTTTTTGGAGGAACTCTGTCGGCACCGCCACTGGGACTAAGGTTTTAGTTGAGTTCCAGGAAAATTATTTTATCCATCAAAACATACTTTCTGAAAGTTCAGGAGCTTTTTGGATGGGCCTTGCAGCGCTGATCATTTTGGTTGGTTGAGTACTCGCAGCATTTTCTCCTACATCTTAAGGTCAAGCACTGCAATAGCTTGTAAAATCTGTTACCTAAAGTTTAGAAGTTCTTGTGTTTTGAATCCGCTTTACTTCTGCTTCTCATCTCTGTTCCTGCGTTGACTCAGTGATCTCATTTGCAAAGCACATTTTGAATCTCCATGCTTATTGTTGTTGCAGTTTCACCTGCGCCTCACCTTTATATGGCTGTAAAAATAGTGGTGAGACCACCGTGACCACACTGTTGTGCCTATTCCTTCTCTGCTCTTTGTGGAGCTGGATTGCATTTTATTCTTAAGGTTGTAATGGTCAGCTGTTTTGCAGATTTCAAGCTGGTGAGCTAGTATCCCTCTATGTTAAGTACGAAAGTGGCTGTTTTAGGCATTGTTAAGTGATAACTTAGTTTGGATTATCTGTTGACTTGACTACGCATATAGCTTATGCACAAAGTAGTGGTGACTTAGCTAGCTAGTGTGAATTTAGAAATGTTTACAGTTTCAACACATCATATTTTAAACAGAATTTATTGTATGTATTGAATTCCTAAGACCTATTCATGTCTTTTAGAAGTTAATGTCATTTTTTAACCACTATGACTTACCGAAGCTGAAGCCATGTTGTGTAGACTTTGTAAACGTAAACAACAGGTTGTCTAATAATTATTGCCAAAGCTGAATAGCCTCCTTGTTGTTGTATACTCCTCTGCATTACTGCTACCTACTGGACTGGAGTGAAGCAATTTGTTGTATAATTGTGGGCAAAAATGACGTGTGAAAACAGCTGTTGCTTAATCAGTGGTCAGCGAACTAATTTGCCTAATCTTTGTGTGCCCATGATGGAAATGCAGATAATCAGTCGTCTGACATTTTGGGACAAAAAGGTGTGGGTACTTTGGGTTGAAACATGGCTAAAGATGGTCTGGCTTTAAAGTAAGGAAGTACACCACTAGGTAGTATTGTAGAGATTGGAGTTGTAGGACTGGATTATGTGCTGGAGGCATTGTCGATAGAAAATTCAGCAAATCTGTTTATAGTTTTGTTACAACTGTGCTATGGCCTTGACGTGTGGGCTTTAAAGGACTAAATCATGGTGCTGAGGTATGGAAGTGTAGGATTTGACCGTGAACCAACAGGACTATGGTCTAGAAATATAGGAAAGTCGGAGTACTCCATATTCTGTAGGGACAGAGGGGTAGGACTGGACCATACCTTTGAGGTATGGAGTTACAGGATTTGACCACAGTCTAGAAAAGTACAACTGTAGGACTACACTATTTCCATGAACATGTGGGGAAGTGGCTGATGGTTTGGGTTCATGGCTTTGTTGGACCATACCATATCCTAGAGGAATGGGGAAGTTTTGCTGTTGCACTAGACTTGAACTACACGTGGTTGTACTTGGCCATTCCCAGTGGCCAAAAGGTGACTGCACCGCTACTGCCCAGCGTGGTAATTATCCGCTGCTCACTCTAAGCTGGGCTTTGTTTGAACCCAAGTGGACCAGTGTCTCCTCGGTAACAGTTACCAACAGTTACGCAAGCTTGACAGCGGCAACCCTCGATGACCCACATTCCAGCAGTAAATCACAACACACACACACACACACACACACACACACACACACACACACACACACACACACACACACACACACACATTCCCGACTCCACCCTTGCCTATCGAAACTATGCTCAGTGTTTCCACTCTGTTTGACTGTGTATATACCAAACAGGGGAGGGGGATCTAAGTGGTGGAAGAGAGACAGAGAATTTTTCATATATATAAAGAATAACAACATTGCTATCAGTCTCCAGTCTTTTCTTTCTTCTTGCTCGTTTTTCTTACTTTTGCCTTGTCTCCTTATCATTTTGTCCTGTGTGCATGTATATAAGGGGGAGGCCACAAACAGACTTTACCAGTGTAGAAATAATCTATTTTCATCTAAGCCTTTGCTTCAAATCATCCTGCTCACACTCCCCAGCCTCAGCTTGACGTTGCACACAAACGCTCGATCTGTCACTTTAGAAAGTTGTTTGGCTTGTTGGCTTCCCTTTTCAGATGCTGGCATGGTCTCTCTTTAAAATTCAAATTCAGAATAGTTTTGTTGGCATCCTGACAGAGGAGATATCTATGTCCTGGGAGAACCACAGCCAGGGTTCTCCTGCATCCTTTTTTTTTTTTGAAGTCACATCCTCCCTGACATCATAAAAATTAACACATTTTTATGAAGTCAGCCTCACAGGCCTTCAAGGGCAGTTACTCTCTCAGTGCTTGCTTTAAAATATTATGAACACCATCAATGCAGTAAGCCTGCAATATATGCTATTTCAAAGTATGCACTTCAGCTTTTGTTAAGGTCATTTCAGGAAACTGTTAGTTGAACTGCATAGTTAGGTTTGAGCTTTGTGAGGTTTGTGGTGTTGCATGGCCTCATATTGTCTTGGCATCATGTCTGACTTCACTGAGGAGGTACAAGACCATTTCTGTCCTTCTTTAGAAGGATGCCTGTCCCTGAGACCAAGATATGGTCCTATTTTTTTATATTAGAGGAACAGCACATGCTAGCTATGTATTATTGGCAAGCTCCCTGGTAGATCTAAGACTTTCTAAGATCTTTTAATGGCAGTTATGATGAAATATGCGCCATAGTTTCCCTGCTGAGCTTTAACATATGCATATGCAGGCATTGGGCTGCAATCTACAGCTGCTGTGTCAGCACAGTGTTACATACATATATCAGACCAGGGTGTTTAACAGTCTTGTTCTATAGTAGACTGTGCAGAAGGAAATGTCAACATGTAGGTAATGAATTTGTACACATACAGTGAAAATAGCCCTGGGTGTCTCGATAGCACTGGCTGTGTTGAGCCTATTTATTGTTTGAGTGTGTGTATATATATGTAAGAGAGAGGTTTTCTTAGACCTGCACTATGATCTGAGGAACTAGATAAGAAAATTGAAACACAATAAAACAATGATTTGAGTTACAAGTCAGGAAGAAAGGAGGTTTCCTGGAAATAACTGTCATTTGCTACTGATGATTGGGAAAACAAAGACTGTATTTTAACCCAAGTAAATTGGATGTGCTCACATTTAAACTGTATTAATTGAAATTATAATGCAACGTGTACAGTTTACTGCACTGTTAATTTCAGGAATGTTTTTGAAAATTGTTAAAATCACATACCTGTTCTGTCATTGTTATTTTTGATCCTAATGGAAAGTTCACACACACACTCTCTCAATTAACTATCTTTGCTTAAAAAGATGTCACTGAAGTCATTTGTAGTGCAAAAAACTTGGTGCATGTGGGTTGACATTCCAGGTCAGTGAATGACGGATCAGCCTCCTCCTGTCGTCACACAACCTGCTGACACACTCCACTTGCTGGCTCTCGGCCACTGTTGCTTTTTTGCTCCTGTCAGAGTCAAGGCTGTTGAACAGTGACCTCACTACACTGTCCTGCATTAGTAATGAACCAGTCAGAGCTGTGTTCTGTGTTTTCCTGCTTGAAGTTTATATGTTAAAAAAGGTGAATTGGGTGCATTTCAGTCAGTTTTTCTCGATGTTAACATTCCAGTATTACAGTAACTTGGTTGTAGGTTGCAGGTCAGCATAAGTGTATTGAATTTAAACTGTATATCTGAAACAAATTCTAAACTTGCTATCTTCCTGTGTTTCTTCTAAAGGACCTGGAGTTCCATGGCGTGATGCGATTCTACTTCCAGGACCGGGTCGCCGGTAACTTCGCCACCAAGTGCATCAGAGTCTCCAGCACGGCAACAACGCAGGATGTCATTGAGACGTTAGCTGAGAAGTTCAGACCAGACATGAGAATGCTCTCCTCGCCAAAATACTCCCTTTACGAGGTCCATGTCAGTGGCGGTGAGTCCCATAGATTTCTGATGAGGAGGAGCAAGAGATTTACACAACCAAACCAAAATGAACTTAACAATTTATCTCACAATATGTCATAGTTAGCTCTCAGATGAACTGGTGTCTCTGTGTGTGTGTTAGAAGAGCGTCAGCTGGACCTGGATGAGAAGCCTCTTGTTGTTCAGCTGAACTGGAACAAAGACGACAGAGAAGGACGCTTCGTCCTAAAGAATGAGAATGACATTCTGCCCAAGGTGAGCTGCTCTGTCTGTTGATCTGTTAATCAGGATGATTACTAGTGAACTGAATCATTCCTCCATTCATCCACTACCTGCTAAGAAAAACATCTCCCTGAAGCAGGTATACCTGCTGGCAACATACTTTGCATGCTTGTGTTGCATACTTATGAATGCTTGTTTCTGGTGTTCTTGGATCCTTTGCAGCACAGGGGAAGAGTTATTTCTAGAGTAAACCCTTTTGCAATACAGCCAGAATGGAAAGAATACATTGTGTTTGTACCAACATAAAGCAAAGTTTGCAGAATTGGGCAGTGAGGTCATTTATAGTAAGAAGTGTAGTTTTGTCAGTGTTAACAAACACATAGGACTTCCATGTTTCTATTTTAAGATTGCAACAAAGCATTAAACATAATATGCATCAATTTAAAAAAACAAACAAACAACGTTTTCAGAGCAAATATGTCTGTAATGTGGGGTATTTTATTTTAAATTTGCATTGTGCATTTTTCTTTCTATGGAGCATGCATGCATATTGCTACCAGTTGTGCTGATGAATTTATCTTTAGATTTAGGCCATAGGTGTATGCTGTATATAAGCAGCATAGTGAGTGAAGTTACTGGCAAAACATTAGTTATGCAGCCCTCTGATGCCCTTTAACGTTAAATCACATTTTCTTTACTCCATTATTTTCTTCACCATGAAGTCATGACTAATATGAACCAAAGTAAAAACCAGAGACGCCTTTCTCAGATGTCAAAACATGTCATCTTTGACAGAGTTGCATTTTAAATATATAATGGTCACAAATAGTCCGACACTAATGTTACTCCATAACGACACACACGGAGTTGCTGTTGCAGCCTGTGTCACGTTATAGTATTTTCTGACAAAGTAAAACTAAGTGACATGATATCATGACGGTTGCTGAAGACAGACAGTAATGTTGATCATTTGAACTTTTCGGGCTGCACTGAATTGTCCCCTCTGCGTTCACATCGCTCCTCCTTAATGCACCTCAACCTGCAGCTGACGGAGTGATGAACGGTCATTCTGTACTCTCAAAGACTGCTGTCTTTAAAGTTGATGAGAATAAGTTGGTAAAAATGTGAGTTAAATCAGTTAGTTAAAAAGTTGGATAAAACGTTTAAAAAGTTGTTTTCTGTAGTCCTCAGAAAACCTGTCAGAGTAAGCGATGTATGCACTGTTTTGGTTTCAGAATCTGTGGCAAAGTGAGTCATCTTACCGCTGTACGTTCATGAGCGATCTTAACTTTTGTCATCTCCGTGAGCCACGTTTGACTTGTTTACAACAAGCAGCAGTAAAAACAGAGCTTTCGTGGTGTTGCTTTCACACGCTTATGCCTTGCAGACTAAATTTGTCTTTTTACAAAATCTAATTGTACAAAATGAATGTACAAGAGCGACTGTGACACTGAACAGCATTTACTGTTTTATGAGAAATTAAAAATATATCGGCAAAACCCCGTCTGTGATGATTATTTTGAAAAGGGCTATAATCAACCGATTTATCGGCTGGCCGATTAAATCGGTCGGGCCATACTTTATTCATTTGTTTGTGACTTAATTCATTCAAAAAGAACATAACATTACATACTGTAGTAAGATTCTCCACATAGTCTCTCAGAGCACCTCAATCACTCCTCTTTTTTCCTCCCAGAAGAGTCAGAGTAATGGACCAGAGAAGGAAAAGGATGGAGTGATACAGAACTTCAAGAGGACTTTGTCCAAGAAGGAGAAGAAGAAGGAAAAGAAGAGGGAGAAGGAGTTTGCTCGGATCCCTGATGGAGACGAGCAGGCGCTCACCCGGGAGGACGGGTAACATACACACTCACAGTCATCCATCTTAATGCCCTGCCCTTACATCCTCTCAGTCCTTGGAGAGGATTTTGTTGTTTTTCAATGCCAAGAAAAGCACAGAACACTCGAGAAGAGGAAAGGATAGTGATTTAAACTCTGACCTCTCTGTTCCTCAATCTGTCTTCTGCTTTTTTTTTTCTCCACACATGCTGTCTTCTCCATTGTCATTTATCTCTCTCATTTTGCTGGAATTTAAGGGAGAACAGTCGCCTGGCAGCAGAAGTTTACAAGGACATGCCCGAGACAAGCTTTACCAGGACAATCTCCAACCCAGAGGTGGTGATGAAGAGGAGACGCCAGCAGAAACTGGAGAGACGCATGCAGGAGTTCATGAGCAGTGATGGGAGGCCAGACTCAGGTACTTCAAATTATCTTCTTTTTTTTTTTTCTAACAAAAAATACACATGAATCCTTCGTTTCACAGTGTATTCAGACCATTTTCTACCAAACCAACTGTGAGCTGTGATCACCAGTTGTGCATATTTCATAGTCTCATAGGTGTCATAATTTAGTGGTTGTCAGAGCAAAAACCAAGCCAATAACTTTACCATAAACCTCTGAGACTGAAGTATTAGTGTTTCGGCATGGATGCGTGTAAGAATATGAAGAAACTGCTGAAGTATTAAAAGTTCCCATGAGCTTAATGGGATTCATTATTATGAAATAGAAGAAGTTGTAACCCACCAAGACTTTTCCTACAGCTGTGGGTCTGTCAGACAAGTAAAGAGTCTGGACAAAGGGCTTATTACTGAGCTACATTCATGAAAAATAGTGACAGACAGAGATTGACACAGCTGTACAAGTTGTTGTAAATTGACTTACAGAAATAATTCACAAATTGACACTTTTCTGTGGTTGGTATGGAAAAATGCTATCTACTCCTAGCAGCTGATATTGCAGCCCTTTGTGTTCTCTGAAAATGACGTGATATGTCACTCACTGCTTAGGGATTGAGCAAAAACGAAGCAAAACAACCCCCATTCCCAACTAGGAATTTGCTCACATTGACACAATGTCTGGCTCAATGGAAGTAAACAAAATGCCAGTGTGTTAAACTTGGCCAATAACAGTGGTGGAGTGGGGTGTTAATATAATCATTCAACGAGGATGCTTCATACCAGAAAGTGCAGGGGGACTTGACCCAAATAAGATGCACCTTTTCAGGACAAAAGGCTGAGTCAAACAGCCAACGATGGAGCTGGTTTGGCTTCTGAACAAGTCTGAATGGCCTTGTGTGGCTTAAAGAAAGGCTGACGTACGCATGAACGCCGGAGATAATCTGCAGAGTGACCTGAACATCACAGTTCACTGCTGCTCCTTATCCAGCGTGGCAGGGCTTGAGAGAACCGGCAAGCGACGGCTGAGTTAAATGCTCTAAATCCAGTTGTGGACAGCTGGTTGAGGTGTTCTGCAGCTGTTACCACTAGCAGTGGTGCTTATACAACATGCTGAGTAACGGGTGTGAATTCATGTGAAGCAATATTCACTTTTTTTTATTTTAGGTGCCACTGATCGCTCTACATCATGTTAACATCAGCTGCTTCCTAGAAGTGCCATATGCTGTTGCAAAGTCTCACGCTGACATGTTTACGCTTCCAAAAAGACTTACGTTTGCATTGAATGAATGAAGCAAACATGCTGACTGGTTCGGCGTATGACTCAGGCATTACCTAATCACGCTGCCAGACAGACAGATGGACCAGTGAACCAACTCTAAAAACAGCTCTAACCACTGTCCGCATATGGTAGACACGCACACACATGCACACATGCACCCGATGGGACAGGATGGCTTGTGGTTAGACAATGACGTCCCAGTAGAAAGTGCTATTTTGAAAAGCTCATTTTATGTAATGCTTCTAAAAATCCTGTTTGTTTTGCTGAAGACTCCCTTGTGGGATTTTCTAAGGTGATCATTTCAAGTTGACACATCACAGGCACATGGCTACATGTTCCTCCAAATGCTGCATCTTATAAAATTTATGAGCTTTACAGTTTAGTCCATGGCAAATGCCAAAACACAACTAAAATTATTATCTGTGTATGTAAGAAATTAATTATGATAGGATTGAAAACTACATCTGTTTGTCTAACATCTACATTAATTGTGTTGGGCTTTGATTATGCGAGTACTGAGCATAATTTTAGATTGGTAAAGGCAGCTGCATTTTGCTATTGAAACTCCAGTTTTAAGTACAGAAAGAAACTGTCTTAAGCCACAGTTGCGGTAGTAAAGAGGGGGGCATTATTAGTCTTACTTTGCCTCATGCTAACTGTATTACCTTTTTAGATCAGATAATCCAAGCTAAATAGACTGCGATTTAGTTTGAATTATGATTTGTATCCAGTAGTCCAAAGGGTGTTTTTATAGGTTTTTTCCGCTATTCAAATTGTTTGGACAAACTGTCACTTGTACACTTAATATTTACATGAGCACCAAAAACACTGTCTTAGTAGTTAATGTTCTCGCTTTTTTATATGCTAACATGATGCAAAAAGAAACTACATTCTGCTGCTGTCTGCAGGGGGCACACTGAGGATATACGCTGACAGTCTGAAGCCCAACATCCCTTACAAGACCATCCTGCTTTCCACGAGAGACACAGCTGACTTTGCCGTGGTGGAGGCGCTGGAGAAGTACGGGCTCGAGAAGGAGAACCCCAGAGAGTACTGCATTGCTCGGGTAACAACACTTTTTCACCTTCTAACTTTGAGGTTTTTCCGTATTAGAATCAGACACTAAACACTCACCTACCCGCCTTTTTATACCGCCTATAAACATCCTCTTAGATAGACGTCAGATGCTGCAGGTGCCAAAAGCATCAAATCTGGTGTCAAATCAAGTTAAATTAGTTTTGGCTCCTGCAGCTGCAGCATATACAATTACGCTCTTGTTGTGTCATGTAGGGATAACGGAATTTGATCACAGCATCTATTTGTCATAATTTAATATGTGTGACATTCACCAGATTGATTTTATTTTTGAGCATACTGGCAGACGTTGCCCCCTTCTTATGCTTTCATCCTCCTATTTCTCGACTAAACGCAACCTTGACCCCTAATCTCATCAATAAACGCCTTCATCATCCTTCTGAGAGGCCGTGGAGATGAAAGTCAAGGTCACTGTCACACACACAGGAACACACACACACATAAATGGACACACACTTCCCCCGACTGGCAGATTGAAACAGAATGCTACTTGGCACAAAAACCTTCAGGAGGAATGCAATTGAATTGCTTTCAGACTGAGTGCTATAGCAGCAGTAGATGCTGTGTGTGTGTGTGTGTTGTGGTGTGTGACAGTGAACTTGGCTGCCCTTACCACAGCCTCTCTCATATCTGTCCTCTCAGGTGGCTATGGCCAATCATATGAAATAACTGCTGCTCCCACAGCCAATACAGTGGGAGATCCTCCAGGGGCTGAACACACACACACACACACACATACACACTGCTGATAGACAGTTGCAATTTGCTGATGAGACTAAAGCACAGGGGAAGTCCATTAGCTTAGTGAGCATGAGAAATAAGCACTGGTATACTAGCTAGTAGGATGTCAGCTAGTGTTAATATTTGGGGGGAGGGGATGTTAACTGAGATCAGACTGAACAGAATGTAGGACAGTAATAAATTGCAGTCAGTTCTGTAAAGATAATAAGACAAAGCTATAACAATTTCATTATGGGAAGTAAACCTGTGGGAGAAAGCCACTGTTCTTCAAACCAGCTTATATGTAATGACTCATCATGACAATTCAAAAATGAGACTTCTGAAACACCAGAGTCATCTCATGTTCAGCAGCATTTATAATCTAGTACACAGACAACATCATATGGTAAAGTAGGAGTCACTGTATCTTTAACTCAGATTTTTTGACTCGAAATCAGACAATACCCTGGAAAAGTAGTTATTGGACATTCTAGACCATCTGGACAAGAAAAACTTTTAGTAGTCCAATTTATGAACTGCTGCATCTGTGAAGGTTATTAACCTTCTGATCCCCCAAACCCGCCAGTGGGTTGGAAAGGCATTTTTCTTCTGTCAAAATTGAGCTATTTATCAGAGCCAGAACTGTAAAAAACCTCCAGAACATATCATGTTTCGTGTACCGTTTCTTTGGATAAAACAACCAGATCTAAGCTTAGAATTGTGACAGTTAATCAAAATGACTTTAATCTGCATGGCACTGCTCCTTAAATATATGGCATTTGCACTAGATCATGTACAGAACAAAAACCTTTGCACTCCTCTGAGCAACTGCGAAGAAACAGCTGACTGAGCTGCAATCAACAGTCACATGCCGAAAATAATTTCAGATGAACAGAGCGGAGATTATTAGAGAGACTGAAAATAACATAAAACATTTGAGCAATAAAATAAAAGCAGCATGGTTCACAATGTTATTGGAGCAAGTTGTTGGACGATACAGTCAGCAATAATATCAATGTCTGACTAGCGTTGATGTGCAGAGGAGTGAGCAAAACACATAGCTTGTACAGGTTGTAAAAATGTAAACAGACCTAGTTAAATAGCTCAGCTATGGTATGTAGAGCTGCCATTTTTTTCTAGGAGTGACAACACCTGCTAGCACTTTGACAAATGTTGTTCATGCTGACTCTAGCTTCTCTATTTGAAGAAAAAGGAATCAAATAAATTCAATTGTTTTTTTCCCTTTTTAAAAATGATTTATAGAATTAAAACTTTGTTAAACTGCACTTACAGACATTTTAGCTCTCTCTACTTCTACCCGTGGTTGTCCTGTTTCCTCAGAGGGGCAGGAGTTACTATATTGCAGTGAAAAATTTGCCCCCAGTGAGTTAAAATATGCTCAGAGCCCAGGAACTGCTTGGGCTTAAGAGGGTTAAACATGTAGATGCCAAAATATATATGCATACAACATAAATAACAGCAATCTGTTTAACTGTGCAGCTTTTTGTTTTATTTGCAGCAAGATGATAAGTCCGGCAAGGAGGTGATTCTGGACGATACTGAGTGTCCACTGCAGATCTTCAGGGACTGGCCTGCTGACAGAGGTAAAACAGTAACACTTTAATTCTGTCCCTTACACTGTATTTACATTGTGCTCCTCTCACACTGCTCATATTTTCTGGATTGATACTGCCCCCTTCTGCTGCCTTAAAGCCACTACACTATTTTTTGTACAAACTCACTGAGCAGTTGTAAACATAAGAATGCAATGTACAGATTTGGACCTTTTGTCCTGACAATTTGAAGGAAACACTCCATAATGACATTTCAAACATCAGATGATCAGCCCAATATCATTTTTTCATCCACCAGAAAATCTTTATATTTTAATTTTACCTTTGAATGTAACGTGCTGACAGTCTTGATAATAAAAGTTTCTCTCTCTCTCTTATCTCAGGAGCGTTAGTGTTTCAGCTCAAGAAGAGACCTCCTGATTACCAGGGGAGGAAGGCAAGGAAAATGGACGACAAAAGCCTCCGAGGGAAGGACAGCTCACTGCCGCCTGAGAAACTGCCTTATCTGGTGGAGCTGAGCCCAGGTAGAACCACAGTGCACACACACACACACAGCATCACAGTGACTAGCCTCGTTACTGTGATTTCTTTAGCATTAGTATCCATCAGTGGTATGTTTAACAGTATTGGGAGCAGTAGTACCACCAGTGGAAGCAGCTGTTGTGGTCAACATGCAGTGGCAGACAGTGGCCGGTAGGCGGCACTGTAGTTGCAGTAAATAACATTTAAATTTAGCCAAAGGTGAATCTGCTTTCCTCTTCCCTGCTAAGGTGAGTGAATCCTGTGGTTAAATTATAGTTCCCAGCTGTTCACATCATTTCAGTTGTGGTTTCTGTTTTTTTTTTTTTTCTTAGTATATAAGAACCACTGCAGGCGGTCAGCAATCACTGAAATCTGTACTGACTGGTTGTATTTACCTATGCATGACTTCCACTCAACACCTTTCAGAAAAGATATTATTACACTATTAGAAGTCACAAAGGAAGCACTCAGTTAATGCACTATTTGCCTTTAAGCTTTTCTTAAGTGTTACCTATTAATAGAAGCATATTTTAATTCCAGCACTACTTATTTTAGTTACAATGTTCCCCCTTCAGGCAGCAGTCGGCTAACATCAAAGAATGAATTGTGAGTGGAAACATTTGGCAGTTCTTCGGATTAAAGTGAAATGTTATCAGGCAGATATGGATCAGATTATATGTAGGTGTTATCAGAACCGAGTTCCACAAAATATCTAAGCCTTTGAGGCACAACAGCCGGAACCTGTTTTGCGTGTACATTTTTTAAACATATTTTTCCGCACAAGTTTAGTCATGGTAAGCGCTTGTTCATGTTACTATTCAAAGGAAAAATCTGCCCTATCATGAGATGAAAATGGTAATGATTTAAAGAGCCGGACATTTTTCAGTTACCTAAACAAACTTCACAACTTAGCTAATACTCAGTTATGTACATCTACCACTGAGTTTTTCGATATGCATTGTTGGGTATTGGAGGACATAACTAAAAAAGAAGTATGCAGGGAAGGTGAAGGGACTACAAAGACAACAAAAGGTAAGTTACAATAACAAAACAACAGAAAAACTCCTGGAATGCTGTACAACACCCCAGACTATTTGTTCTAAAAAACATTTAGGGCATTTTGGAGAAACCCACCTGAGTCTTGCAAAATGTGTCATGTCCTGCCCTAACAGCTTGTTTCTCGCTACTGATCCCTCTCTCTTTATCTGCCTTTTTGTCTTTCGTTCTGTCATGCCTTTAACTTACCCGGCCTGGTGGTGACTCAAACACCTTTCAGCACACAAGTGGTTTGAACTGTAGTGCTGAAATGGTATTGGGAAACCAGTAGGTCCGCTCCAGGAATATACTAACACATCTACTTCATCCACTGTAAGGTTGATGGGTCAGTGTACATAGAAGACAGCCAGGATGGAAAATTGATTTGGTGACGCTCATAAATAATGGGTGCTGGGCCTGGGTTAGTGTGTGGTGGAGTGCGTATGAGTGAGTGTGTATATTCCTGTACTTCAACCCCTAATACCAAAGTACTATAACAACACAGTGCAGTGCTTATAGTTTGCGTGTAGAAGATGGGAAAATGTTATGATGTGCTGCCCTCATTACTGTCAAAACTCTACTCAATATTTCGACTGCCACTATCAGTAAAAAAATCTGAAAAATTATAGAAAATGTGAACGTTTGCACTGAAAAGATAGAAGTTACAACATTGCTGCTTTTATTTGATTCAATCTCTGTCACACATGCAGCCATATGAACTGAGACGGACTTGTGCTTAGTGTCTAACTGAAATTAAACAAATTCAACAAGATGCTTCAGCTTTTGGACTATAGACTGATCAACTATTAGTCAAGTCCCTTTGGTGTTCGCTATCACAAAAGTGAATAGAGACTGGTGAATTATACATGTTATACAAAGTCTAGATTCAAGACAGCAGAATTTACACTAACTGTATTCTAAAAGGTCAACTGTGAGAGGCCCTTTGAAATATTTTCTGTATGTATGTGTGTGTGTTTGTATGCCTTCCATGCATTTAATGGGTTAACAAGGTAATGCTGCATTTTTCCTCCTTGCTGCATTTTCACCCTCTGCTATGTGTCTGTTTTCTTTCCCACCTTCTTATGGCATGGTGTGTTTGTGTGTGCGCGCGCTTGCCTGTGTGTGCGTGTGGGGCCTGTGCATGTGTCCTCCTACCTGCCTGCCTGTCTGCCTAGGGCGAGGGAATCACTATGCCTACTACGCCTATCGGCACCACGAAGGTAAAAAAATCCAACGCACCTCCTCTGTGTCTGTTGCAGTGGCTGCTGGGGTTGCTGGGGGAGGTCCAGCAAGCCCAACTCCCCACTTGGCCAATTTTATTCAAACACATTCCCCTGTGAAAAATCTTCTCTGTGTTGTAGTTGTAATTCAGTAGCATTATTCATAATGTAGAATCCTTTGTAAATAAGCGTGAATACTGGCTGGAACGTAATGAAAAACACAATTTAACCTCTTAAGACCCGAGCTTTATATATATATATTTAAATCTAAGAAAATAAATAAATGAATAAATAATAATAATAATAATAATAACAATAATAATTAATTTCTGTGGTAATATAACCCAAAATGTGATGTCCATGCATGTGGACGCCAGGTCTTAAGAGGTTAAAATCTTCATTTTTTCAAAAGGACTGATTATCACTTTTGATATTTTACATTTAAGTATGACATCCTGTAACGGCTTAAATAAGTTTCAGTATATTCTATTTAAACAGAAAAAGGCATCATTTGTTGGTTTTATGGTTAAATGATCCTTGTGCACTCCTGCACCTGATTTACTGTGTGAAGATTTAGAACCAAATGGTGACCAAGATTACAAGACCTCATAACGAATCAAACGATACTTTAATTATCCAAATACTCTTACACACTAAAATGTAAGCATGTGACCTATTAGTTTTCAGCTTGTTTGAACAATGATGTTGGATAAACACGAGGATAATTTTGTTGAAGTTCTCATTAGTTCCCTGTAGCAGTTGCCCTTGTGTTTTTGTTATTTTAGCTGCCTGTTGATTCCAGTATTATTTTTAGAAGCTGGTCAGACTAATACCCATTCATTTGTTTTTCCAGAGCAGCCATGTTTTATATCTTTCTCTCCAGTGAACTAATGTGCCGCTTTGCTTTTACTAAACTCCTGCTTACTAATAGCCAGTAACCGCTCTGCAGCCCCACCAGCCACCCACAGTTTTTTTTTACTGCCTTAGCTGTGCACATACCAGTATCCACCAGTTTGTATTGATTCTTTGATGTCGAAATGATGAATTGATTCTGTGCTGTTAGCTCTGTGTGTGTGTGTGGCAGTCAGTGTGAGTGTGTGAGGTTGTGTGCTGTTTCTTTAAAATCTGAATGTGATGTGAGTGCAGCCCTGCCCACTGCTAAATCTGAGAGTTTATGTGTGTGTGTGTGTTCAGACGGCTCTGACTCAAGGGACAAACCAAAGCTATACCGGCTT
This sequence comes from Stegastes partitus, assembly GCF_000690725.1. Taxonomy (NCBI): domain Eukaryota; kingdom Metazoa; phylum Chordata; class Actinopteri; family Pomacentridae; genus Stegastes; species Stegastes partitus. Next base: position 82,984 of record NW_007577970.1, read on the forward strand.
CAACACAGCATCACTGAGGTCGGCTCGGACTGCACAGAGGACGGAGCCATCCAGGTAACCACATCACTATAACACTTAAAGGTCAAACTTAAGGTGGCTATGTCCCTCAAACATTCTGCATTTGAGGGGATGCTGTAAAGTTAGTAGTTTGCTCAGAACGTCTAAGCTAGGTTAGCCTGGCTTGCTGATGGTAGCAGTGATTCCCAATGAAAGTTACTTTTTGTTACGATTACAATCTGCTGTGTCAGTGGCCGTTCCCACACTTTCAGTGTTGTCTTCGACCCACATGGTTAGAAAGACGAATTGCTAACATTAATGTGTGTCCTTCATGGAGTGATGCACATATCTGTAGATCAAAAAGTACTTTTTTATGACTGTCTTAGATATTTTTTTCTAGCCTGCTATATGTAGAAATGTTAAAAAATAATTCACTAAGAAAAAAAAAGCAAAAGCAAGGTACCAAGATGTGCAAAAATAGTGTCAGGAAACCGGACAGTAAGGCCAAACAAAGCAGGGTAAAACTAAGGTGAAAGATAAAGATAACATCACGTTAAAATGGAAAAATAAAAGATGCAAAAATCCTTAAAACAAAATGCCAATATAAGTAAATACAAATGTAGTAATAAAGCAATAAAAACCGCAATAGGCAGTAAAAAGGTGAGATCACATTAATGCAAGTCTATTAAAGTGAGTTTTAAGTCAGTGACTCTGTGAGCCTCATTTCCTCAGGCAGGTTGTTCCAAAGCCGAGGGGCCCTGATGGGAAAAGTAGGATCACCTTGACCCAGACCCTTGACTTTGAAACAGTCAGAAGGGCCCCACCTGAGGATCCAAGGCTGTGAGCTGTCCCTTGTTCGGCAATTAATATTAGCAGCTTTGTACAACTAGCAAATATGGGACGTAAATGGGAATAAATCTGTACACTTGGTGAAGGTATTGTTGTAGGCCTTTTCACTGCTGCTGGTCTTCATTGATATCTGTCATGCTTTAGTCTGTATGATGGTGAAACAAGTCTTAAATTGAATTGTAGTTGGTAGTAAAACACAACAAAGAATAGTCATGCAAGTAATTTGTATTACGACACAAATTAACACAGGGGGTTCTCAAATCACAGATGAGATTAAAACTACTAACAGCACAGGGACCCCAGCTGGTTAACTGCCTCTGGAGTTGAAGTGGTATCTCAAACTATTTTTAACACCGGCTCTCACAGATCAGTCACTGATGTATCTGCCGTGTTTGTCTACAGCTGCTCGGCCCGGGGATTCTGCCCCACCACTGCAACCTCATGCACAGTGAAGGCATGGTGACCGTGACGCCGCACGGCCCCGACGCAGACACATTCGTTGACGGCCAGCGCGTCACCGAGACGACGGTGCTGCGCTCAGGCTCCACCCTCCAGTTTGGCTCTGCTCACGTCTTTAAGTTTGTGGACCCGATGTTCGACCAGGGAGGGAAGAGAGAACCAGCCGCCATGATGAGGAGCCGACACAAGTCTGGGTGAGGGAAAGGACAAGGTTGTGCGGTTTGTCTGTGTGTTTGGAAGTTGAGCCTTCACCTCAAACTCAATGACACTCCTGGTTTTTCCATACTTGTGTTTCCATCTCTCTCTCTCTCTTTTTTTTTTTTTTTGCTTTCATCGTCCTCCTTTCCTTCTTCATCTGCCCTCTATCCATCATCTTCTGTACACACAGTTTTCCGAAATCTGAAAAAGAATAGGGTGTTATTGTAAATGAAGGGAGGAGAGGATGAGGTTTGGAGTTGGCAGGCACATCTATAGATGAAGGGAAAGAAAAGGGGGAGGAGGGAAGTGTGGGGTTGGACAGATGGAGAGAATGAGGAAATGAGAGGAAAGGAAGAGCGGAGGTCTAGGGTTATGGCAGGCAGGCTGCCCTCTAATCTGATCAACATGGTGTTGGGTGTGGCCTCCCCTGCTCGCTGCAGTTTCACACACTAACAGGAGAAAGAAAGAGAGCCCGCAAGATAAGAGAAGAGAGTGTGTGAGGAAGTTAGAGATGAATGAAGGACAAGGAAAAAAAAAAAGGTTTTGATTGAATAACCCTTTAATGACTTAACGGATGACTTAACTCTGCAAGAAAGGGAAAGAGGTGTGTAAGTAGCCAACAGCGTAACTCACTGTGTGTGTGTGTGTTTGTGTTTTCCTGCGTGAAGTAGTTCTTTCAAATGGTTTAGGATGAGAAGCAACAGATTCTGGTTTGTCTTGTATAGCTTGTCTTGGGGATGTTTGACATGTAGAATATAACTTTGTGTGCTGTTTCCTATAGTTGATGATGGTCATAAATATATTTAAAGTCAGTGTAAAGTTTGTCTATACAAGCACTTCAGAAAGAAATAAACCTTTTTTTAAGTGTTGAGAAGAAAAGAAACTAAAATTATATGTGCATTTTTACTATGGAAGTTACTTATTTAGTTAGTTATTGATCCAGCAATATGAAATGAAATGAAATGAAAAATACTTTATTTATCCCAGAAGGGAAATTCAATATTACATCAATATTTGCATGTTTGGGTGCTTGATGGTTAGCAGTAGCATTCTGAATAAAATTTCAGTGGCTGGATAGTGACATGAAGCTGTAGATTTAGATGTGGGCTCTGACTCCATGTACCTCAGAGGGTTTGCAAGACTTTGCTATATGCTTGCATTCCAGCTAAAAAAAAGAAAAAACTCCATCAGGTGATTTTGATTAGTACTTTCAACCAGAGAGGAAGAAGTCAGCAAGTGGACTGAGCTGGAAAAAAAGACCCTGCAGGGTTCTTGTCCTGTGAACTTGGCACGCTTACTCTTTTTTTTTTTCTTGGTTTGCTGCTTTTTTCATTACCCTCTAACCCTCTGAACCCCCAAGCAGTTTCTGGGAGTTTTATTTGCTTCTGTCACATTTTTACTCAGTGTGCGCTCATTTTTCACTACAATATAAAGTCCCGCACCGCTGTGGAAACGGCACAGCCATGGCTGGAAGAGGCAACTCGAAAAGGACTCGAGCTGTCCAACAAGGTTATAAAACCATAAATAATACAAGACGGTGAAGACACAAAAGTGGAATTTCTTTGATTATTTATCCTACAAAAATTCATAAAATACTGGAATCAAGTCTCAATCATCTACCAGTTAAGGTAATATATGACCCATGCTGTAGCTGCCACTACAATGGGCCTAAGGTTAGCAGGCTCATTAAAAATGTAATTGGTCAAGTTATTACCTATTAATTTTGATTGTGTATTTTCATTTTTTTATTGGCTTCTTTTGTGTTGAGGGCAGAAAGCTTTAATCCAGAGTTAATGCGATGTCTGACTGTCGAGAGAGAGGGACAAAAGAAAAATCAGTGATGGCATACGTTGAGGTGTTTGGGTGGTTTGTGTCTCCATCTCCAAGTATAGCAAGCCATTATTCAGCAACACTTTCACATTAAGTAATGTCTGTTTTATCATTCTTTATTTGAGTTTTCTAAACCCATCTGAGTTCAGTTCACTATTACTTGTGTAATTATTTGACCCAGGATTTTCAGATTTCCTGATGTTGTGAACAAGTTCTTGAAAAAGTTAAGACAATAAAATGGTCTATCACTCATAGAAAAGGTAGCACTTTTTGTTTTTTTAAGGACTCTGCTTGTAGTTTGATGTGATTATCTTATTTTAGCCGACAGTAGGGCAAACACATTGCATTACAATGCACACTGTAACAGTACATTTTTCAAATTGCAAATAGGTACTGATTCATCCAAAAACCTGTGCTAATTATATGTTTTTTATATTAACAATACATTCAATAAATAGAAAATGTAATCCATCAGGGGAAACTAATATCTTTGTAATTTGCTATTGGTGTGAAATGTGCATTGCCGGTACATGCCGGTATTGTTTTATCATCCAGGTTGATGGCAGTGATGTGTTTACAGATAGTGTCACTGCCATCAAAGAAATCAATGCTGTTGTATGTGAACACGAATTGGATCAGAAGGTCAATATAAGCTTATTAGGCTGGTCAATAGTGTGTAATTGTATTTACATTTGACCTGCTATCCGTCATTCAAAAGGTCAAATGGCATATAGAGCAAGCACTGGGAGAAGTGCTTCCTGCGGTCATACTCGTGGAGCGATTTAGGGATTGATACGATTTTGTCCAATTCTCAGCTGAGTAGGAGAGTTGTATAGTTTTCTAAAGTCTGCAGAGTCACATTAACGAGTTACATTGGTCAGCTCTGTGCTGCCTCTATCTGGAACATGCGTCTGAAGTTGTGGACGTGGATCCTTGTGGTTTTCTGGGCTGTTTTCCAATGTCCTGCTGCACAAACATACAAGGATACCTCGTTCACTCAGGCTTCAGACACATCAGGATGTTTAGGCTGATTACAGCCACAGTTTGGCAAGACAGCAGATTTTTAAGATCTGAGTTATTTGGCACCAGATTTTGGCAGATACACAGATGATCTTGTAGTGAATGAGTGCTCAAACCTTCAATCTGTTGCATCTTAACTTAGTCAGGATCGTCATCTGTATTTAGCATTAGTCGGTGAGAGAAGAGCATGAAACAAAGATGGTGGAAGTCTGGAAAGAAGCATAATCTGCATCCATGTTTGTTTGGATTATTCCCCTTATTTTACATGTTTTTAATCCAAATGTTTTGAACTAATCTTAGTAGACATGGCATTAAAGAGTTAAGATTTTGACCTTTTATCCAGCTGTTTCTGTTATGTTTAATTTGATAAAAATGTCTTGCTGTGGTTTGTGTGTTTATTTGACTTGGTATCTATTGACAGAAGTACATGTAACAAGATGGCGCATGGTTTACTTTTGCTAATAATTTAGAGGTTTGGTTATCTGCACTTTCATCTTCAGTTGTGGCATATTGTTATAAAGCAATCAAACAAGTTGTCAAAATTGAGTAGTATAAAGTGTAAAATCACAGCATTGCTATATCCTCTGAAAAACATTTCACGTCAAGAACCAAGTAATGCCAAGTCAGGATTCATAAAAATTTATGAAATGGAGGGAGACCAAGAAATCGGCTTGTGTGGCTTGATCTTGTGTCTGGTTTCTGAGATCAAGTTGTATATTAGCTTAAGGAAAGTCCTTTATTCACTGGCTGCAGTGTGAGACCAGGATGTTGAACTTGAATGGGGGATGAAAAGATCTGTGTTCAAAGTCTGGAAACATCTGCTTAAAGTTCATCTGCTTTAGTATAAGCAAAGTTTGAAAGGCCTTATCTATTGAGGGTTGAAGTGTCATCAGTAGATGAAAAATCGTAAACACTAACAAATATATCAGCTCTGAAAATGTAGCTGAAGATAGAAAATCTGTGTAAGTGTAGTCACGCTGTTAATGGTTCAACCTACTTTGGCTGCTGGTGGTTATTGTGTACGTGACAAAGACTTCGCTGTCAATGAAGCCGAGCACAAATGCTCCGTGTGTTTGTGTTTGTTTTGTGCCATTTATTTGACGTTGATGCCCTGCTGTCATGTGAGGCGTGTAAAGCAGAAGCCTGTCTTTGAAACCTGACTGCAGTCACATGCAATTAATGTCTGTCAGACAGACACACAGACAGCGTCCCGGCTTTGCTGTATGTCAGGACTCCTGGCATGGCTTCTCTATATCTAATTAGACTGTTACGTAAGTGTGTGTGCATAAAGCAAACTATCTGTCTGCATATATTAGTGAGTCATTCATTTACTGCATCTCTCATCCAGCTCTCTCCTCCCTGACGATTAGTTAGATAAGTGAGTGTGTCTGGGTGTGTGTGTGTGTGTGTGTGTGTGTCTGGATTAAGTCTGAGCTCTTGTCGTTGTCAGTAATGAAAAGTCAGCTGCAGAGAGCACAGTTTCTCATCTAACCGCCTGAATGTTTGTGTCTGTGCTGCAGCAGTGTACCAGAAACCACCTTCGACCTTCACGGAGACATCCACAGTGGAGCTGCCCTGCCTACCAGCAAGGTAACACGCTCACACACATTTGTGTATATTTGCTGTGTTGCGTTGAAGATGGGAACATTCTCTTCAGAGATGTGGGGGAAAAAACAACATTTTATTAGTAGTTTTATTGCACTGATCCAGTCTGTTCTAATGGTATCTGTGCCATTACTGACCTTAATCAGGTTGGATAACTGTCAATGATCCACGTTAAATATAGTTTTAATCAATTTTATTTAACTATGTTGATCATGCAAATAGAGAAAGTATAAATTCCCAGTTTATTGTGGTGTCGAAGTCATGTTAAGTTAATGTTTTTGTGCACAGCAGTGAGTTTTCAATTTGTAACTATTGAAAAAAAGAGACAGCTGGTCTTAGGTTTGTACTTTAGGAGAGAAAAAGATAGATTGGTGCATCTGTAGTTGTGGCAAATGTTTCCTTGTCTTTAAGCAAAACTCACCAAGAACTTTCATATCTCTTTGTTCCACTTGTGCTAAAAATAACTGTTTTACACCGTTTGTTATCAGTGTTGATCAGCTAAACACTTCCTTCATTCATCAATGAATTGTTTGGTGTAGAAAATCTTAACTGTCCGAATGCTTGTTTTATCTAATCTATAGTCAACAATATGAAGAGATTCATTTCTAATTATATAATAAAGGATAAAAGCAGCATACCCAAGCAGTTGTCCAGCTGGAACAAAAATTACAGAAAAAAAAATTAATTATCTAAATTGCTACAAACAAATTTTTTGTCACTTCACTAATCCTATGACTAACTGCAGCAGCTCCAGACATATACAGTTTATATAAAAGATTGCTGTTGGAAAGAGTGTGTGTTGTACTGTATGTCTGGTACACCATGCACAGAAATAGAAATTTAATTTGAGAACAGAAAGCTGTAAAAGAAGCGTCATGTCGTGTTTGCTGCTTGTTAGTAGTTTGGCCAGAGAATCTAACCCAAGGCATCGTGTCAGTGTTACAAAGCCACAGAAGACCGACACTTTGATTTAGTTTGCCTGTCAGCACTGTATATACACAGATCAAGTGTGAAGCCTCACAGTACAGTAGTCATTATTTACAGGTCTGTACTTTCCAGTCGGGATCATCCTCAGTAAATGAAAGCAGAAAAAATGTGGTTTTGTTGAAGCTGACTTCCTTCTGTGTGTGCAGAGCTCAGGAAAGCTGGAGATGGAGAGAGGAATGGTCAAACCCATGATCAGAGGAGAGCAGCAGGACAGCAGGTCAGACACACAGCTTTCTCCTCTTCATCATCTGCTCTCGTCCTCTGACTCATACTTATTCTTGTCACAGTCATAAGTGTTGTCTTCCACTTCTAATGGCGTTTTTTTTTTTTTGTCTTATCAGGTCTCAGGACATTTCAGCAGACAGAACAGAGTTGACTCTTCCAGCCAGCATCGAGTTCAGAGACAACTGTAAGTGTCCATGAATCACTTTCTGCCTCTGTCCATTCCCCTCACTGTGTTAGTGGCACAGTCAATAGTTGGAAACTATCGAACCCTTCTAGTTGCTTTTATAATTCATTTGACTGCCTGACCTGACCACAATGGTAGTAGTTCTATGCAATTAATGTCATAGTTAATGTAGATAATACAGAGGCTTTTCACATTGCCTCACTCCACAGTTCTGAACCAAAAGGGCCTGATGAATTAGATCAGAAAGCCATAATCATTTTCATTTTGTGGCATTAATCTGACTTCCATAAACACAGAGATAATGATATTGCATTGTGTGCGACTCATATTTGGAAGAAATTCAGTGGGATTCGTTTATAGCTTAAAAGCTTTGTTTCCTGTAATGCATCAAGATAACACAGTTAATTTGACGTTTATACTGTTAGGATAAATTATTATAAATTGGCCACTTAGGCATAGGGTTTCCTTGTTATTACGGGGTAGTCTTTTGGTATTTTATGGAGGTAAGCCACTGAAGCTGTAATAAAATGATTTTATTCTTATGGGCTGTGCAGTTTGTTAAAGTTAACTGCTTAGTTTGAAGTAGGCCTACTGGATTGTATGTGAATCACAAAGGCCAAGTAACTCCAAAGTAGAACCCAAAATGGAGCTTAAAACAGGATGTGGAAGAAAAATAAACCATATAGTTTAGCAGAATAACACTACAGCTACTACTGAAATGACTGCATATTGTATATCAGTATTCAATACTGAGGTAGAGAAGAGCACAAATTAAGCCAAACATTAAAGGGAGTTGTTATTCAGCAGGGTTCCTGTGCCTTCGTCTGTCAAAATGCACCAAACAGACTGATGTTTTGTCCAATGTGACCTCTGCTGTCTCTACAATATCACATTCCAAAAAGTTTTAATCTCTGTCTTTTGCATTCGAAAGAGGTCAGTCAGTTAACCTCAGCTGTATAGTATAATAAAAAGAAAATGTAATCTCCTCCTTCTGTGCGACTGGACGGAGGAAACCTCAGATTTAGACCAAATCGGCCTAATCCTCTTCTTTTAATTTTCTGCCTCTCAAGTGTATCCTTTATTAGATGGATTCAGTCAAAACTGTGACTGTGGCTTTGATTGTTAAATTTATCATTTTATGAAGTCTGTCAAGTCTTATATGTAGGATTTTCAGAAACCCAACGTTTCCCACACTCTTTGTAGCTCTAAGCTCCTCTTGCTGTTTGCTTTGTCTTTGTGACACTTCTGTTTATTGACTTTCTGTGTGCTCGGGGCCTTAGTGTGTCTCTGTCCACACTGTATATTTGGCATAGTGTGAGATCATCTGTTTTTCCAGGCAAAGGAGGGTTTTGACTAGTCATAGAGTGGTGGAGAGTCCCATACCCACAATGCACTGGGTGAAACCATATGCCCTAAGAGACAGAACATGTTGGGTACAGTGACGCACATGCAACACTAAAATCTGAATGCTTGCAGCATGTCTGGGTTTCACAGGGAGGGTTGCAGCAGTGCTGCTAAAGAGCAGCTGCAACCAGTTTTTAACATCAAATAGTTCACCAACCGAGCTAAACCGAAAGAAAATGATTCCACAGTAAGGCAAGTGGTTTCATTGGTCTATCTCAAATGACACATGTGCAGCCAAGTTCTGCACCAACAAAGTGACTTGTACAAACTGCTTGTCGCAGCATAAAGGCAGTGTGGGTCAGCTTTGACAGATGTGATGTCATTTGATTTAATAGATATTTATTGTGGATTTGGTCACTGATGGTCGGCAAGATTAGGAGTAATAGTAGTCGTCGAGGTGGACGTATTAGTGGTGGCAACAGCAAAAGCCAAAGCAGAGGGCCTTAGTGAAAAAAAATGCATAAAAAGGCAGGATTGTCCAACATGATATTTACTTTGTCACATAATGATGATTCTTATGTTTACAGCGCAATAGTTGAGACGGGAGATTAAATGACTGCTAAAGTAAGAACTGTCTAAAGTTGTCAATTCCAGCCTGAGAGCATTAGAAACAGTCGAGCATCGTTTTGGCATCTAATAAACCTTTAAACTCCCAACAGCCTTCTAAGACCGTGAACAGGGACTTGAGTATCTCAGTTATGATTGTGTTTTTCATGGTATTCTGTTTTTGTGCATATAAACTTTTACAAACCTGGATGAACCCTTTTTACGGTTTTGAGAAACTCTCTTATGCAAGCTGGAGTACTCTAGAAGAAAAACCAGGATACTATTGCATGTATACATTTCATCCTGCTTTCTGACTGCTGCAGCCAAGTGATGTGATAGAAACGCAAACTGGTTTGGGACTTCAGTGATGCAGCTCATAACGCAGTCCACCTTAACGCTACAGAACATACATGCAAATTTCTTACCGTGCTTCTGTCAAACACAAACTGGTAATACTGGTTTACAGCCAAGCAGTTTAGTGACAGAACTGGTGCTCGCACTGCTGGTCTCAACTGAGACACACAGCCGGTAAAATAGTTCCATATTCACAGGAAAAAGTTCTCTCCCCGCGGAGTCTCTGAACTCCATCGAGACGACACCGTCCCACCAGTCACAGTTGTGTATCTTCATCCGCTGCTCCCTTGTCCAGCAGTGGCAGCTTGACTCGAGTCAAAGTAGAGGACATGTTTCATACTTTCTGTCGCTCTTGTCTCCCATTGCTTGAAATAAAGTAGCTAAGCCAAATCTGCAAAGTGTTGTTTACATTTAATAGTCTGAAGCCCACCATAAGCCACACTCAAATTAATTTACGGTTCGGTTACCAGTTACAGGAATATGAGATCAAATTGTTGGTTTGTGTTGCAAACATCACAGGTGCCTACACAAGCAACACGGAGTAATCAGTACCTGAGATACTAGTATTTATCATGTGTATACGGATTTCAATATCAGATTTTTGTGTGCTCCATGTCGGCACAATATCCCAAACATGATCACAACTACAGTTGCAGGTTTTTATCTTTTTTAATCCAGTATTGTTTTTGATCTGAGTGTCTGGTTTGGGCAGGACTAATACAGGTAGAGTTCCCCTCAATGGATCAGCAGAGGTGAGAAGTAGCATCTCATTTGTTGTTATCTAAACCATACATCCATTTATTAGGGATGTAGTATGTCTACTTTTCTTTTGTTTTTTTTTTTTTTTTGCAGTTACTTCAGCTCAGCAGGTTTTTATTTACTGCGAGGTCACCTGATTAAGGACAGAGCCGTAGTGATGCTTTAAACATTGTTTTGATATATCTCTCTTTGTCTGTCTTCTTTATGTCTAATATTTATCTTTAATAAATATAACTTTGTCTTATTGTTATCTTTGAGTGTTTTCAAGTACCCAAGAATAGAACACAGTTGGTGAGGCTAAATCTTAACACTGGTGTTTGCTAATGACTTGTCACTGTGTGTCCCCTCCAGCTGAAGACACCTTCCTCTCTGCCATAATCAACTACACCAACAGCTCCACAGTTCACTTCAAGCTCTCGCCCACTTATGTCCTGTACATGGCCTGCCGCTACGTCCTGTCCCCCTCTTACCGGCCCGACATGTCTCCGTCAGAGAGGACGCACAAAGTCATCGCCATCGTCAACAAGATGGTGAGCATGATGGAAGGCGTCATCCAGGTTAGTAACACTACTTTTCAAACTCTCTTTGGAGCATTTTCATATTAAACATAACCTCATTTGATTAATTTGCTCATTATGTCCTGCCGCCGTTAGTGTGGTCACCCTCCACCGTTATGCCGTTTCTGCTTGTGTTCAAATATGATTATTACCTGATGTTTTCCTTAATTCACCTCATTAACTGTATTCTTACAAACTACATTTGTAGATGTTGTAAGGTGCGTGTACATGCGTTTGTATATGTTTGTGCTTTGCAGCTTTTTTCCACAGTTACCTTCTGTGTACCAGTCTGTGCTTTTGTCTTTTGTTCGTGACCTGTCAGTGTTAAATGCTTGTGGTGTGAAGCCTGCTAGTGTATACTGAACTACAGCTAGCATGGAGCTATCGCTGTTCCCGAGGCTTTCATTTATTTTAAAATTGTCAGTGTTTGTGGCAGTAATATGGCAGAGTTTTTAGGCAACAATACCAAAACAATTCTCTCTAGACATTTCTTTGTAGAAATACAAAAGCCTCTATAATTAAATCAGATCAAATGCACCCATGTTTAATGTGGCGTTAACACAAACAACTATAGGAACTCCTAAGTATTAAACATTTGTTCTCTTTTTAGTCAGGAAACCCTGTAAAAAAATTTAAAAATTAAGACAAGACTAAGAATTAGACCAAGCATCTATTATGTTACTATGTTGCTACTGACAAAGTTTTGCTTCATACGAGTCGAGGTTTCATATTGGCCTCGTCTCGCTTAACATAGCGTTGGCTAAAATTGTTTGATTGAAGTCTGATATGATGTACAGAACTGAGATTGAGATTTGAGGGAAATAAAAGCCACACAAACACTAAGTTTTTTCTAAAAGCCTCCAGAAGTAAGGCTCAGTGAAACACATGCCATTTCTTCTTTCTTAGTGCAATTGACTTTTATTTGTTGAGCTTGCAGCCAGCTTTTCGTTGCCTTTGGCATGCAGTGAAGTTATGAAAGAAAACACACACACACACACACACACACACACACACACACACGGTTAACTGTAGTACTCAATCTATTTCAGTCTGTGTGTAGTAGGTTTTTGGCTTTATAGAGCTTCAGGGAAATATCTTTAGCTGCTGAGGAATGTGGGAATGTTTGCGCTAACTTCACACAAGTTGATAAACTTTGTTTTGTCTTGTGTGTGTGTGTGTGTGTGTGGACATTTTCTCTAATTATTGGCAAACAATTACTACATTTAAAACGGGCACTAATCCAAAAGATCAGGATATTTCTGAAGCATTTCTGGGATGCTGAGCACTTGCAAAGCTACATTTTTAATGGATGTCTTTGCCCTGTGTGAACACAAGTGTGTTTTGCACCCTGTTACAATTCATCTTAACTTCACTATTTAACTGACATTTTATTAAGAGAACTACATAAAGATTTTGAAACAGCAATGCACCTTTTTTACATTCAAGTAAAACATCTTGGAGTTATTACCAAGAGTGCAGACAACACATCTACCAGGTTCTTATTGATGGTAGTTTTACAAACAGAGGCCGTATGTTGCACGAGACGATCTCACCTTTGTCAGTTATTCAAGAAGTGATTTGCTGCTGCAATAGATTTCTGACTAACCTGGCATTGTTGTTTGCATTGTGTGCTGAGGGTGCATTTATTTTCATTAATAGACACATTCGAAAGAAATGATTTGTTAGTTTAAAACATTATTCTGTTAAAATATCAACCATATTTGTGTTGCTTATTCTAAGATTTTGAGGGTTATAACTGTCCTTTTTCAGCTTCATTTATATACACAACAGTGTGTACAGGCAGACTTATTTTTAAATCTGAGAACTTGTGAGGTCAGTAGTAGTAAAGTTAATTTAACCTACCTTTAAAATGTCCAAAACCTATATATAAAGACCAGTATTGATATAGAGTTGTAAATATACGAGTCTTCACACAGTCATGGCTACATTAAGATACAGCGTGAAGGTTGTTTCTTGACTGTTCTGATGTGAAGCTTCTGGCATTAAAAGCTTTAAATGAACCTTGATCGGTTTCATAAATATCACGTAATGTTTTCTTTATTAAATGAGTTTCCAGCTGACCTCCATCAGTTCATTTTCTTTAACGTATTCAAGATGGCTTTACATTGTGAACCATGACCATGTGTGTGTCAAAGTGTACGTGTGTGTGCGTTACATGGCTGTGTCCATACTGTAGCTGTTGACGTGTTTTCTCTCTGTCCTGTGAACGTGTCCTCCTCCTCCTCCTCCTCCTCCTCCTCCTCTTCTTCCTTCCATCCAGGAGATTCCTGAAGGGGATCAGGTAGGATAGCACAATAGCACACCATGATACGGCTGCTAAAGACTCGTCTACCTCTCTCTTTCGCTCTCTTTTTTCTCTCTTTATCTTTTGAGGTTGGCGATATTGATAAAATAAGTGGCAAGGAATTTTCCTTTGCTTTTTTGTAAGAGCTGTATAGGTTGTGATTGCTCCAAACCCTACTACAAAATCTTCTTACTACGTCTTCTATGTTTTTCAGAACTATATTTAAAGACTACTTGGTTACAAAGAAAATAATTAGCAAGAAATACAACAAGCCTCAGTAACGTGAGGTGTTTGGTTTTGTGCCACATGAGTGAATCACATAGGTTGCACAGTTTAACTCTCTAAACACCAAGCAGTTTCTGGATGTGTTTTTCTTTTTTGGGTCCTGTCACATTTTTACTCACTGTGGATTTATTTTTCACCACAACATAAAATCCAGCACCTCTGTGAAAAAAGCACAACCATGACCGGAAGTAGAAAGAACTCAAAAGAGAGAGAGTTATAAGGATATAAATCATAAAATTTGGTAAATTCTTTGGTAAGTTTCCCCCCAAAACTTGGAAAAACATGTACAATATTTTATAAACACACTGATATTACCAATATTAGGGAAAGATAGTGGCTCTACATACTATAGGCATTTTAATCCTTATGTTTTTAATTTGTTAAAATACGTCTCCTATCTGATTTTTGGTGTCACAACCTGAAATTTAGCCAAAAAACCCTGTACGTTTGTCATCATGGTTTTGATGAAAAATCACCATTTCAAGCTCTGATAAATGCTGTGGTTTTGGTGACTTTTGACAACATTCCTGTCAATCGTGCCAAAAAGTTTGCATTTCAGAGGGTTAAACAATAACAAAGTTTGCGTAAAGTTCGTATTTTATAGCAAAAGATTTAATGATTTCAAAGTCAGCTGCATATACCATATACAACTCTACTAACTGAAAATTCCAGTGCAACGGTATGTTGTTTAAGGGGAGAGTCCACTAACCTCTTTATTAATGCTTAAATAATAACAAGGTTTTCCATTGATTGCTAAACGTTTGGTTCACCAACTCTCCTCTTCTTTTATATTTACTTTATACTAATATGAGTGTATTTACAGTGATTTAAATAAAACAGCACACATCAAAATTGAACCTTTTCAAAAAGATGACTTTACAAGCAAAGCACATGACTGTTGTGTAACCAAAGGAAAAGTAAGTCTATTTCTTGGCAAAAACCATTAATTTAGAAGATGTTTTATACCATAAATTCTTAGGTTGTAACTATTCTATTGCTTTAAACGTCATGTCCTTTCCGTCTACACTAAGGTAAACCTGACAACATTTACAGACTGATGTAGCATCATGTCGCCCAACCTCAACAAGCTCCCGGCTCTCTTCTATTAATCTCTACCATCTACTTCTCTCTCCCTGTACTTCTCTCTTCTCAGCTCTTTCTGTCTGCTTTTTTGGCCAGCCCTTCATTGTTGCTGCTGCTTCTTTTTCTCCATTCTAACAGAACTGTAAAATACAGCCATAATAATGCGTCCTACCCACAGCTGGAAACTAAGCAACAACAGCAACATCAACCCGACTAATTCCATTCAGCTTCCTGGACCTGCCTGGTACTAAAAAAAAATTACAATAAAAACCAAAAACAGCAAAACCAAAGCAACTCTTCTTCTCCGTTGTTGCTCCATCTTTCATTCTGGCATCCGTTTTGTGTGACATCATGTCTTGCTTCTCCTACTCAACAGTGTGGATGAGAGACAAGTCGCGTCCCTCTGACCTCTTCCACCTCCTCTGCTTCATTTGTCTGTTTGGAATTTCATTTAATATGTTCAACCATCTGTCTGTGTTTTAAATGTTTCCTAAGTGTTTTATTTTGGATGCACTTTTGCTCCATCTCTCATCCTCTGGCTGTTCTGAATGATGGGTTGTTTTGTTTTTTTTTCTTTGTTTTGTTTGATTTACGTTATATTTTTTTCAAGGCGGGGATAGATGAGTGCAGGGGAGCAGCTTTGCACATTCCTCCCTCTCTGAGTGGTGGGGATATTAACCAATCAGCTCCTCAGACACTGAGCTTTGTCGTCCCTGCTGATCTCAAGACCAGCAGATACTGATGATATCTGCCTGTTCACTCATTGTCGTTCACTCTGCAAGCAAACTGGTTCGTCGATGACTTTACTCTGTAAGAGGCTCTGAGTACATCTGTGTACAGCTACAGAGGTGTAAAAGGAACAGCAGGTGCTTTTCATTGGCCCCTTACAGTGTTTAATTGTTTTGATGGTTAGAGGAATAGTTGAGCATACTGGGAAACACACTTTCCAGGTTTATACCATCCTCAGTGTTTTGGATAAGTGAAAAGCCACAGCCTGCATGTTAGCTAAGATAAACTTTGAAACTGGAAACGAGGTCAAACGACTAGATTAACTCTGATCTCAGACTGTAGAAAGTTATGTTTCTATCTAACTATCTGTACAAGTGTTTTAGCAAAACTTTGTATTAATTAATTTACTTAAATGAAATGTCCTGAGAGCTTAATATTGATTGTAACAATGTGATAGTTACAGGCAATTAGAAAACAATTAATCGATTTAATTGACTGTTCTAAACTTTTCAAACATTTTGCTATTTTCTGGTAGAGTTCGTGACTTTCGAAATTGTTATCAGCCTGTGGTATTCTCCACATGACGGTTGTACCAGTGGGCCCCTTTTGCTGATCCTCTTGCTTGCAGTGTGAATAAATTTGGTCCATATACTACTAGACGTCTAAGCACTGTTCACTTTAATCAGAAACAAAAAAGAAATCTGAACCTGTCGGTGAGAAGGCTGGTGTCTGGTGACCAGGTAAATGGGATCTAAGATGGGAACAGGAGAGGTCACTTTGGTGTGAAAATGTTGAATTTTAATGCTCTTGGTAAAATGTTGAAGATGTCAACAAGTGAAGACACCATTTGAGTGTCTTCACTGATCTGACAGCGATGACCGCTCTTCTTCTCGACACTGGGTTGGTTTAGAGGGAGGGGTGGGCAGGGCATGAGTCTATCCCTGAAGTAACAACTGCTCCTTCTGGCTGCCACTCAAACAGAAACCCCTCTGTCTTCTACCTTCTTTTTTACCTCTTCAGTCTCTCCTGCATTCTGCTGCTCTAACAACTTCCTTCCTATGTTTTTTTTTTTTTCTTTCCCTGTGTGTGGCTGTGATTGGACCATTACAGAAGCAGAAGAACATTGCCGGAGCGCTGGCTTTCTGGATGGCCAACGCCTCCGAGCTGCTCAACTTCATCAAGCAGGACCGAGACTTGAGTCGGGTCACGCTGGACGCCCAGGACATCCTCGCTCATCTGGTCCAAATGGCCTTCAAGTCAGTTTGTGTGTGGTTGTGTTGGTGTGAGGAGGGCTGTGTTTCAATGTAATATAATACAACTCAGTTAGTTTCACACTGTGGTACTGTGGTTTTTAGGGAAAAAGTTAGTTTCTTCATCAACAGTAAATCACATTGTCAATCTAAATGTATAACATGATTTAAGGACAGTGGGTGTCTACAAACATATCCTGTTGCACACGAGACCAGCTTGGTTAAATTAGCTAAGCAGCTACAGGAACACTGTCTCTGTAAGTTAGGGCTTTAAAACAGAAACCTTTAACTTCTACAGACGTCTCTGTCATGGTGGTTTTACTGCTGGTTAAACCCTCACAGTGCTCTCAACCACACAAACAGTGAAAAGCACATCACTGCCCACATTCAAACACAACAAAGATGAAGTAGCAATCACAACACAGTATTAAACACAGCATACGAGCTGCAGTCAATATATATATTAATTGGGTAAATTATTAATGGCATTTAATCGGTTGATGAGTTATCGAAGCCACTGATGGCCAGTTCAGATATGACAGTGGCAAAAAACAAAATGGAATTGAATCCCACAATGTCACTGCTGCAACAACCAGTGTTTCAACCAATATGTCCTCTTTCTTTTCTCTTTTTGCGTAGAAGCACCAGGTTGTGTCCAAAGTCTGGTTGTTGTTTTGCTTTACACTATGCAGATGGCGCAGATGGAATAGACAGACAGTACAAACTGATGTTGTACAGTGATATATCAAACCATGTACCATATTACAAACCTTTTAATACATACTGTTGGCAACCGAGCCTTCATTAGTTATGAAACATCATTATCTATAGGTGCTGTAAAATTGATTGCCAACATCCTTTTATTACACTATTTTTAACCGTCACAAGTAGTTAGTCTGATTACAGTAGAACCCCAATTGGTCACCACTTTAAGACAATGTTCAGGTTTTGTAATTAAAGGATTGTATCAGGTCAGATGGTACCTTAACAAGCTGTGATGTGTGAATGCAGGTACCTGGTCCACTGTCTCCAGGCTGATCTAAACAACTACATGCCTGCCTTCTTGGATGACCCTGAGGAACATAATCCACAGAGACCCAAAATCGGTAATGAGTGAAAACACTGTCCACTCGCAGCTCATTGTCAGAGGTTGTACACAGTTGAGAGTTGTGAGCAGTACATTTTGTATAGGACGTATTGTATATTTTGTAGAGGCCTTAGGGGATAAAATATCCACTCTCTGAAAAGGGGAGAACACTGTATATTAATGATTTACACAGAAGTTCTGATTCCTGTCATGCAAACAGCAAAACCACAAACTTCACGACACTTGTGGACAGAGGGAGAAAGAGCTGCTCTCACTCTTGTTTCTGTTTCCAGAGGATGTCCTGCACACACTCACAGGGGCCATGTCGTTACTGCGGCGGTGTCGAGTCAACGCCGCCCTGACAATCCAGCTCTTCTCACAGCTCTTCCATTTCATCAACATGTGGCTTTTCAACAAGCTGGTGACGGACACCGAGTCGGGTCTGTGTTGTCACTACTGGGGGGCCATCCTCCGGCAGCAGCTCAGCCACATCGAGGCCTGGGCTGAGAAACAGGGTCTGGAGCTCGCCGCCGACTGCCACCTTAGTCGAATAGTACAGGTATGAGGATCAAGGACGGGAAAGAAGCGTGTGAAGTGGCACAAACAGATTGTCGCTTAGCTTTTTAGGTTTATTTACCACTGTTGCATCAGCCACACTGGGAGGGCTGTGGGTTTTATTTTATCCACCAGTGTTTTCATTTGTTTACAGCTTTGTTTTTTGTGCAGATGTCTTTGGGGATTCTCTTGCTAGTGCTTTCACATTATTTTAAGAATCCTTGATCCCAATCTGGTTTCGCCACTATATACTTGTTCTTTAAAAAGTTTTTAAAAAATGCAAGATTATGTTTAAATAATTAACTTGTAAAGGGCAAAAATTCCACAGGGATTGTGACTGAAGTTAAATACATAAAGATGGTGGTAAAAACAGTTTAAAAACAGGCCATCCCATCTACCAGATGTACATTTTTTTTCATAACCATGTATTGTAAATGCATACGGAAATGATTTGCACCATACAACATTCAACATTTTTAGCATACATTGAAGAAATAAGAGAGCTGTAAACAAAAGACCTTTTAAATATGTACAAAAACGTCAACAAGATATGTGGTTCAAAGTAATATATTGTTTTTGTGTGTCCTCCAGGCCACCACCCTGCTGACCATGGACAAATACTCCATGCAGGATGTGCAGAACATCCATAACACCTGCTTTAAGCTCAACTCCCTGCAGCTCCACGCCCTCATGTCCAACTATCACTGTGCCCCAGATGAGCCGTACATCCCACCTGTAAGACAAACAGACAGCCGCATAATGGAAAACTTTATGCATCACTGTTTTTAAACTGTTTAGAAAAGTAAAATGTACATAGTTTGAGGTTTTCTGTCAGATCACATCAGCTTTATGTAAAGTAATTCAAACTGATGTGCACAAATATTAGATATAAGCGTAACTTGTGACATTTTCTGAACCTATGTTGTACAATATGCCTGTGGGCCCTTTTCGGTCATCTGATATGTTTGCTGTGCTTGGTGTGTGTGCGTGCAGGAACTGATAGACCACGTGGTGGCAGTGGCAGAAAACACAGCAGATGAGCTGGCGAGGAGTGATGGCAGAGAGGTTCAGCTGGAGGAGGATCCAGACCTTCAGCTGCCCTTCCTCCTTCCTGAGGACGGCTACTCCTGTGACGTGGTGCGCAGCCTCCCCAATGGACTGCAGGACTTCCTGGAGCCTCTGCTGCAGAGAGGTTAGTTATTGAAGAATTGAAGTTACTATTACTTTTTTGCATATTTATAACTGTGTTCTTTGCTGAGATTTCTTTAATTTCAAATCAGTTTATTGTCATTACTCTTTATTTTGATAACAGATAATTTATTGAAATACCAAACATTAATTAATTTCAGCTTCTTATGTGTGAGAAATACCTGCCATTCTGTGTTTTACACAACTGCAAATGAGCTTGTCTAATTTTACAGCTCTCAAAACAAGCAATTTGAGGGCTTGATATTAAATGACTGATTGGTATGAGAAGATGAAAAATAAACATCAATCAACAGCCCCGTTGCTTTTACCATGCTCTCATTATTCACAAAAATACTGCTACATTTTTGAAATAGTTCAGACATGTCAAGATGTGAACAAGTGTCATTGTGTGTATTTCAGGGGAGGAGAGAGGTGCTATGAAGCTCACACTCCTCTATAGTTATATTGTGGACCTGCTCTAAAGCACAAAATGTGACAAATGCACTGTAAATGACGCTGTTTGTGTCTCCTCTGACAGGTTTTTGTAGGTTAGCGCCACATCCACGGTCACCTGGTACCTGGACCGTCCACTTTGAAGGAGCTGACTGTGACAGCCACTTCTCTGCAGCTGACAACTCTGAGATGGTAGGACGTTAACACACAAGAAAGCCCCTCTCATTGTGTGTGTATGAAGTTATGTGTCAAGGCAGTGGGGCATTCTGGGTAAAGTTGGTTCCACAGAGGACCTTGCAGGTTTAATGATGCTGACTCAAAGAAGCTGCATAGACTGAAGCATACAGGAGCTCTGACAGCTAAGCAAGCAGTAAACAAGACAAGTTCTTGGAGCCACAAAGTGGCAACAGAGTCTTTGATTGCTGCAGAATAACTTTGCTTTGCTCTTCCAACATTCATTTCTTTATTTTGCACTGAAATGAATTTGCCTTCTAGCTGCGAGGCGACGGTGCTAACCACTGAGCCTCCCTGCAGCCCCCTGAAACACTAACCAAACAAATTTTCAGCTTTACAGTAAATTCACAAGGTGTGCTATTGTAGCTGTAAACATACTAACCTAACTGTACTGATCTTCTAAATCTGAAACTGTCTACATCTACAACTGTTCCAGATGTCCCCCAAACAAAATATTTGACATAGCACAGCACAAAGTTTTTTTTGTTTTTTTTAAATATTAACAATTTAATTCAAAATGCTGACGTTCCCAGCCATGCTTTGGTCACATGTTTCAACAAATACATTACGTTGACCATTTTAGCTCAGTGTTTCTAACAAGCTGAAGGACTTAGTTGTAGTGGTTGGTGGTGTAGCGTGATTAATATGCATGCAAAGACCAGGGCCAAAGTAGAACCCAGCCTTTTTTTTTTTTTTTTTTTTTCCTAAAGCTAAGAAGTACAGATGTTCCCTAAATGCCACACCTGCATCAGTACATGCTACAGGGCAACTGTGCACTGAGACGCCTGTAGTCTCCCCCTGCAGTTAATGCAGCAGCTCAGACAGGAGTGTAACCAAAAAAATATGTTGAAAAAGTGAAATAAGGCATTTAATGTCAGATTACTTTGAGACCAAGTGATTTTATCTACTTGGATAGTCTACATAGAGACACGCACAGATTGCTAAATGTCAGTGGTTCAGGTTATTTAGCAGTATGTTTTTTTTTTTTTCGTGAACTTCCATTTTACGTTTAGGCAAACAGAATATTCTATATGTTATCTTCTGTACAATATGGGACAAACAGATGCTTTTTTGACATAAGTGTAAATGTACGTAACCATACAAAGTCACATAAACAAGTTGTTTTGTCCATAGCTCAAATTACAAAAATATAAACAGTGTCAATGAGAATTCTAAGCTTGTTGTCACAATATGAAAACTAAATACTGGTGTCAGTTTTCTTTGCAGTAAAATCCAAAAATTCTTTTAAAATAGTTCTAAGTTATAAGTCGTAGAATAGAAGAATAGTATGACTGCCATCAGCTGAGGTTGCTGTAGTTGACCTTTTCTAACTCTGCTCATCTTTCTGCTTCACTGGACAAATCAGTTTCAGAATTATACTGGATTTGGAGGATTTAGGAAAGTTAGTACACGAGGTCTGGTTGTTGAGACCCAACAGCATGACAACATGGATCAGCTTCCAGGTGAATTTCAGACTAAAAAAGGTAAAATTCCAACAGAAACTGAGCTGTAGACAATTTGACGGCATGACTGACATAGTTTGACTATTTTTAGAGTGGTTTAAACCTGGAAGTTTCTTTGATTTGGGTCCAGAGGTTTTAGTGTGTGTGTGTGTGTGTGTGTTTGTGTGTGTTAGTGTGTGTGTGTGGTCTCCCAGTTGGAAGGCAGTGATTACAGTGACTTCAGAAGGAGCTATTTACTTCTCATAACAACCATCACAGACACACACAAACACACATGCGCACACACAATTTAATCAACACCAATCACAGTGCAGAAGTTAGTTAGTGAGCCTGGAGCAGTAAATGATAGACTTCTTTTTAATCACACACGTGCGCATTTGCACACACACACACGCACGCGCGCGCACACACACACACACACACACACACACACACACACACACACACACAGCGAGCCACTTCCTCTGTAATTGGTCTGTTTATCCCTGCTCTACTATTTCATGACTCTAGACTCGACATAATGCAGGCGTCGCTCACAAACACACACAAGCACACACACACTTTGATTAATGGTGTGTGTTCAGGCCGACTGGAGGCTTGAGGCCCGGCTCGTCTGGAGCTCTTATGCCATCATCACAAGTACAGTTCTGCTCTACATCCACTTCAACACAGTGGATATGATGTAGTGTGTTTATATATTGTAGATGGGATAAATCCTACAAGCAGGTCTTTAGAGCTTCTAGCACTATCAGCAGTATCTTCAATATTTATTTTATTTTTTTCAAAAGAAAAGTTGGCTTCTTGCTCAGCAGCACCCAGTGCTTGTAGGATGGTATTTACAAGCAAAACAACAACAAATGTTGACACTAACCTGCTCTAAATGGCTTAGGTCGTGTGCATTTTCTTCTTACTGCTCCTTGTAGCTGCTACAAGAGAGGGATCCTGTCAGTATTATTTATGCTGAAGACCATTTCTCAAACAAGCAGCTCAGTGTGAAAATGCTAGATTTGTGTGGACAGACGGAAAAAAAAAACAGGGTGTATTGGTGCAGAAGGTTAGCATGAAAGTGTTTGTGTGTGTTTATCAGCATGCAGTGCAACCTCCTTTAGCTTGTGTCGGTCCACACACTTAAATTTTGCGGGTAGTTAAGTGCCCATTTTGAATATTTTAACAGGTGACTGCTTTTTTTTGTTGGTTGCTTTAATAATTAATAATGATTCTTTAATAAACCCATTTCGGTTTCCCTATCTGCTATAAAGGTTATAACTTATTGATAGAGTGAATAAGATGTTTGTTTTGGGGCCTATTAGTGGTTTATATATTTTATTTATTTATTTTCAAGTTCTTTTAAGCCTTAGATGCCAGATTCCGATTTGTCTGTGCTTCCTGCACTGTAGGGATGCTAACTGACTATGATATAGGAGTCTGCCTACTGTCGGACTGGCAGATTATTGGGTCACATGTTTAGCATTTTACCAATTATTTTTATTTATTTATTTAAAAAAAAAAAGTCTTCTCTTTTACCATTCCTGCTTGTGGTGTTTGTAAGTGCCCTGTTGGCATTAAAAGGCCTAACAACTGCCCATATCTTGATGTACAGCTTCTTTTATGCAACAGAAGGTTAGAAGTTGCTGAAAACTATACTGCTTTATGACAAAAGCCTGACATTAGTTGGTCCACTGAAAGTCAAACCCCTGCTTTTCTAAGATGTGAGTGCTCGTTAGTGACTGTCTTTACACAACAAGCTAAAAGTGTTGAACTTTGACATCCAACCTTGTCCTGACATAATTAACATTGCAGCTTCGCTCTCTCTATGGTGTGGCGGTGTAGCTGCAATTTTACTGTAACAGTAGTTGTATTGACATTGATGTGCGGTTGTTGTTTTGTTTAGTTCTGGGTGTTCCTGCAGATTGCTGAATAATGTCTAAGCTCCCTGCGCTTTTACGCAAGTGGCTGTTCAGCCACAAACAGCAACACAGAGATGCCAACAAACATAAATAGACGATACGACGCAGACATACTTTTGTATAAGTCTGTCATGAGCTTATTTATTTTGGAGTATCCTTTGTCAGAATATTTTTTCATGATGTGGGAAACCTTGGTAGCTCTCTCTCTTTCTTTGTTTCTCTGTCTCTCCCCACCCAGTCACCCAGCCCTGCTCAAATGAGCCCTAGTGTGTATATATGTATGTGTGTGTATATGTGTGTGTGTGTGTGTGTGGGTAGCCATGATGTGGTTTTCATTCTTGACTTGATTCCAGCAACCACAGGTTCCTCTGTGGTCTCCCCCTTTCCCCTTTATCCCTCCTTTATTCCCTCCCTTTTCTCATCCGTCCCTCTTTTTTACTCCACAGTCTCATTTTCCTGCATGTTTCAGAGGCAAACGGAGAGAACACGTTTCGCTGAGTTCTCCTAAGGCTGTAAGACACTCATTTAAGAGGTATCATCCTCATTTACAGTTTGTCCTTCCTGTCCATCTCTCCTTTCAGCCAATGAGGAAAGAGCCGGAGGTTGTCACGGTAACCCTGAAGAAGCACAACGGCATGGGCCTCAGCATCGTGGCTGCCAAGGTAGGAAATGCCACCTGGAATAGTGTTTATATGCGTCTGTCCATGTGTGTTAAGAGTTAAATCCAAACTGTTGCAAGTCTGTGGTGTGAGTTTTTCATGATTATTTTTTAGTTTTCTAAGAAAACTTCTCCTGCAATGTAGAAGGCACGTCCTTTTCAAACTAAATCTAAAACTGAAAAGTGAAAAATTGGTATGGATTTGACAGGAAATCCCCCCAATATTTTTTTTTATTGTCCTGGCTGTACAGATGGAGAGCGTTGGATCTGTGCTGGAGTGTGTGTTTGTGTGTGGGTTAATGTGTGTCTGTGTGTTAGGCTGAGCGACACAGTGCTGACAGAATAGGCTGCTGTTTTAAATAGACTGCTTTCACTGTTGAGTCTGACAGCAGTGTAGAGACTAAACAGTGACACTGCAAAGAAACGTCTGGATGAGTCTGGACAAAAACGTGCTCTGTTTAGTTTGCATTGTAAACTAAATGAGGGAGTGGGCATGTGGTAGGGGGATAATTTGACCGTCCACGTGTTTATTTGTTCACACACCTCTGATTTCTTGACAAAACCATTGGAAGTTGTGCATCTCTCCGCTGGGTTCCAGTTTTAAAGTGTACAGATTCATCAAAACGGCAGCTATGGAAGGTTAGCTGTGAATTTGGCAAACATACTCAGTTGTTTTTGCTGTAAAAGGAATTGTGTTTTCTACCAGATTGGATTAATTAAATGGCCTAATAGAATATATATAGATATGTCCATTAGATTAGGATGGATGCCATTGGATGCCATTGGTCTGAGATCCCTGCCCAGTATACATGTAGTGAACAGGGTCATTTGAAATATCCAAGGTGAGCTCAAGAAGGTCCAAGACGCTGCCTATAAAAAGCAAAAAACTGTATCTGATTTAAGTTTGGCTGAAATCCTCTGAAGTAGTCTCTATGTGCAGAGCTACACTGCTCACAGTGCTCCTGCCATGTTTGGAACATGCTCTGGAAGTCCCGTTCTGACCACTTGCAGGTGCACATTTGGGATTCCCTCATTGACTTCAAACTTATGCAACGAGCAAACACCAAATATAGATATACATGCACCTCAGCCTGCACCTCTATCTTTTTGTAGATGCAGTCTTAAAATTTCTTGATTGTACCTCAAACGCAATTCTGTTATTTTTTTAGTCTCATGTTTGTGTAGTAAAATATCAAGTAAAAAACAAAAACAAAAAAAGGCCATAATATTGTAAAGTTAGGGCCCACAGATTCAGCTCTAGCTTTGACAAATTATTACTTTGAATAACGCTCACAAAATATATTTAGTCAATTCTCACAACAGTCAAGGACAAACGGCACCTCATGGCTGAGAAGATGAAACCAGTGAATGTTTGTTTGGCATTATTGCCTCAAAAATACTCAGTATTTCGCGTTCTTTCAGCTATGCATATTTAAGATACGTAGCATAAAACAAAATACCTCAAACATATGATGAACGTCTGTAAGATTAACACAAAAACCTACAACACAACATAAGTTCAGAAAAAAACAATGGACCCTAAGTGACAATATGAACATAAAACCTGGTATATTAAGCAATCATCACCTAAACCAACCGTCAGTGGTTAAAACAGCACGTCCATCATCACCCTCCAATTTCATAGTTTAGTCTGATCATCTGTTGACTCATCCCAAGTGTTTGATAATGAAAGTTGTCATGACACCGCATCTTTCCAAACATTCATAGGAAATGTGCAGACCACCCAGTATGCTGTTTGTATCTCTCGTGGTTTAAATATTTTGGGAGAATTTTAGTCTTCTGTGCTGGAAATAAAGGCAGACCATGTACACGCTATGCACCTCAGAGCCACCACAAAGTCCCATATTGCTTAGATTTTAATTTCAAATGGCAAAGACAAATCCAACTCAGTTGGGTGTCCACTTTGACTAACAAATTTCCTTTGGGGGGAACCCCGCGCTTTCAGGCCAGACAGTTACGTAATTCTGTGTTAAGGTCTTTCCATCAACAAAATTTCCCCCTTAAGTGCATTCCTCACAGGACTGTATCTTATCTTATGAAGGACGATGATGTAAAACCTGTTACCTCCACATCACTGATGCACAACACTTCTCATCTTTATTAATGAAAGGGTGGATTTAAGGAATACTAGCATTTGCTCCCTGTAAAACATTAAGATACTTTCTGTCTTTCTTTGAGTAGAGTGGGTTTCCTGCTGAAGGCAAGAGCTTTCCTGTGTGGTTTTGTGCATGTGTGTTCAGTCTGTGTGCGGAGAGGAAGAGCGGGAAGGAAGGACGTACTGAGGAAACCTCCTTGCTCTGTTTATTTTCAAAGCCGTGTGGATGTATGAGAAGGTGGCAGAGGAGTGTGTGTGTGTGGCATGGGAAAGGCAGGTAGAGTGAATTTTTGTCAAACAGCTGCTTGAATTCTCGGTAAACTGGGCTGAGCGCGGTGCTGTTATATAACTGTGTGTGTGAGTGAGTGAGTGTGTGTGTGTGTGTGTGTGTGTGGTATTTGCCTGGTGGAGCTGCAGCAGCGCTCCACCTCAGTCTGACCAGCCGGCGTCCCAGCCGACACTTCACCTCTGGATCGCTGCCTGAATTTTCTGTTTCTTAGCAAACACTCTGCAATTAGGAACTTGTGGAGGAATTTTTGCTGCCCTTGGGAACATCCAAGGAATTTACTGCAGCTTTTTAACCACATACACTGGACTTTACAAAACTTTTTTTTTTAACTGTTTTTTTTTTTTTTTTGGCTAACTCTTTAAAATGACCCACGGCGAATTTCCAGCACTTTCTTGCTGCACATGTTGGAATTCTCAGTGCTTTTTTTATCCCACGTTTCCATCCATAAATAGTTATTTTAAACGTTGCTGAATGGATTACTGCCAGCCGGTGTAACTGGGAAGTTTTTGGACTTGTCGGTTCATGTTAGCAGAGTGAAGCGCTCCCTGAGTTAAAAGCAGGTGTGCACGTGTGTGTGTCCTCCAGTCTGGCCGTCCCAGCGTGAACTGGTCTGGACAACGCTAACAAGCAGCTGCAACATGTGGTTTTCTGTGGTGGGCAGGAGAGACCAGGTAACAGGACTTTCAAGAGAAAATCTTATTATAGCACGTTTCCCTATTGGTTCTGCAAATTCCTCTTCTCTTTGATGTTATTTTTGAATGTGTTAAATATAGAAACTGAATGGTGTGTGTGCACATATAAGCCAGGTCAAGGGTGTGTGTAGTTAATGTGCTCATTTCTTCATTGACCAGATTCTTTTTAGTATTTTTAATGTTGTGATTCTGTCACAATTCAGGCATTGCGTCTGCTCAAATGCTGACTTTACTCAGAAGCATTTGCCGGTGAAGTAGGTAGCAGCCGGTTGAGTGTTTATGGATTTACCTTGTCCAGTGTGATGGCCGTCAGGTTTGTCACTTTTGACTGTTTGCTTTCAGGGCCGTTCTGCCAATGGTTAAACTAAGGTTAGGTAATGTGCTCAGTGGGATTATGATACTTCACAACATGTGGGTGATTTTGTTGTTCCTCCCTGGGGTGGTTTTGTTTTTAATGTACTGTTGGTTAATATTATATTGGTTGTATATTTGAATCCTTTAGCCTGAATTAAATCTAGTAAGACGCTTGAGTCAGGTTCTGCAGAAATGTGCATAAATTCACGTTATTTTGTAGTTGTTGTTCTACATATTCTAAGCTAGTAGAGAAGCTTTCTTATTTTCTAATTGTGAATAGTTTTTTTAAAATGCCTGACTTTTGTTTTTGACTTTCTTTGTCCTGGCAGTAATCATGCTTTAACAAAAAAAATAAATAAATATTGACATAAACTTCAGTTTAAAAGCAGCAGCATCGGTCTACATTAGTAAAATCAAGTTTGTCAGAGCAGCTTTTGCGTGGATTGAGCCGTAGCTTCATATTAAACATGACTAACTGTCAGCCTTCAGAAGTTACATTCCTATTGCTGAAGACCTTTGTTTCCAGAGAACAAATGAGTGGAGCAACAGCTCTGTATCCTTAAAAATACTATATCGGTCAAACCCACATGTGTGTTTCATGGTGTTGTGTTGGCTTTCCTTCGGACAGCTCCCAGCTGGAGTTGAGGAAGCTCTCTGCCTTCTCCTCCTCCTCCTCCCTTGTTAGTGTGTTTACTCTCGTATCAGTTGCTGTAAAGAACAGAACATTCCCTCTGTACAGATTTAAAACCACTCAGTTAGGTTTGCAGTGTGTTGCAATCTAGGATAGGATAGAGAGGTGACAGTGCTTCAGGCTACAGAGCGTTTCATACCAGACTCCATTCAAAAATCTGGTTGTTTTCGCTGTTTTGGTTACATGACAAATGACTTCACCTGATCGCGATGCACTTAGCAGAGATATGGTGTGTACAGTGTATTTAAGCTGTGGTTACATAGTAAAATGACTGTAACAGCTTTTTCTTTTAAAAAATAAAACATGGCAGTTATTGTATTTTAATATAAGTCAGTTTTGTTCTTTTTTTATTTAAATGAAGTTCTTGGTAGATGACTTATTGTTCAGTACATCCAGCTGATTTCTAAAAAGCTTGAATTAATGTTCTTTCTGTGTGTACACTTGCAGAAAGGTAATGGAGGTTTAAATTGCTGAAAGTTTGGTGTGATACATGCAGTCATGAAGTGAAAGGACCCGAACTACCTGGTTTGTGAAAGTTCTCTTCCTGTGTAAAGGAAATGCATTCCAAACTCAAAATGCAGCATTTGGCCTGTTTGTTACCCCCAGTGTGTTTGAAGTATTGCTTGTGTGTTTGTGTTTGTTTGTTAGCTGATAGAATCGTACTAGAAGTGGAACAATAGCATGAGAGCATTCCCCCCTGTGAGGGCTGGAACAATGAGAGGATGTACCGCACACACACATGCGTTTTGCTTTCCTGTAAAGCTGCAGGCAGGAGGTGTTTACGAGGTGCGTAGAGGAGAACGTTTGTCCATCTTGGCACTCGTTATAAAGTCTGTGGTAGATTCACATTTTGGCAGGTTTGTATGGAAAAACTGGGACATGCTTGCAGGAAGGTAGAAGTGCACATTGTCTTGTGACTGAACAGTGTCCTTACCCAGACTCCATGAGTAGCACTGGGCTGTTCAGAGTTAAGCATAGTGGTCAAACTGTGTTCCTACAACTTTCATGTTCATCACTTCATGCACACTTGCTCAAAAAGCATTTGTCTCATGAACAATCATTGGAAAAGAAGCCATGATTAGACGTAGTCATTTTTCTGACTGTTACAAACCCTGTGATACAACTTTAGTATCCGAATTTGATCCGTTTCTCTCTAAAAACATTTGGAAAGCCTGTAATTATTTTATGTCATGGCACTGAGGCTCTCTAGTCTGAAATCCATCTCACTTTAATACATCCATGGTGCCTTTTTTAAACATCCACAAACCAACCTGATGTAGATCCCTTTATTTTTTTAGCGATACATTGGGTAAGAAGATTTGTAGTGTAAACATCTACTCGTCAGTTCTTCTTGGTGCATAAACTACATTTCTAAATTATTTTTAAGTCAACTTGTAATTTCTGGACATATTTTATTCTTAGAGGATTCAAAAAGTGATGCTGACATAACTGAAACTTGTGATTCCATTGTTGACAAGTCAGCAGTGTTTGTCTTTTTGTAATCTTTTTTTATCATTTCCAATTTAAGTTTCTGTTCTGTTTTAGGTTTTCTTCAGAGACTTGTTGTGCAGTTTTGTTGATGGAAACGGGTTGATAGAAGAAGGAAGCCTCCCCAAGTATATTTTTGACTTGTGGGTAAAACTGTGTTTCCCTAGATTATAGCCGCCTCTTTCTATTTCCGTGCACACTGACGGACACAGTGTAAAAAAAGAAAAAAAACAAAGATATGTAAAAATCCATCCAGGACTTTCAGACATTTTTAAGTCGTGCTTTGTTCCGTTTGTTTTGGATGATTAAAAAGCTTTTGAAGATGCACTTTAAAGCAAGAAGAAGCAAGAAATATACACTGGATATGAGTTGCCTTTTATATTAAGAATAGTAACATTTTGTAACATTATACGAGTGATTATAAGAACAACCTTACTCTATTCCAACATCTGTTTTAGAGAAATTGAGTTGTTGAGGATGGAAAACACTGTGATGGTAAATGGTTCAACATGAATATCCTTTGATGCTCCTTTGAAAGTTGAGATACGATTAATCCATCACTGAAGATGTTTTCTCTCCTGTAAGTGAAACACGATCCGTCACACACTTACACTCTCCTGTTCCACTTTTAAAATAGTAAGACTGTCTGACACTTCAGCACCTTTTAGAGACCTGAAAGCAACTATTAGTCTCTGGAGATGTTTCTAACGACACAATAGTGCCCATATTTTTCATAATAAAGAACATGTCCTTCAATGATGTGGCTCAGGGATTTTTATGGAGCTGTCTCATAGAGAAATGGGTTAAGTCTGGCTATAGATACACAGAAAATACTTGTTGGTATGATCAGTTCAGCACTTTGAATCGAGCTCTTTTTCAGTGCATTTTGCTTTTGGAATGCTACGTTGCCATTTCACATATTGCAGGTCACTTGCTCAATGGCTTTAAGCAACGACTAGTAATTGTATGTCCACATTCCAGATGATGTTTTGATACGAGAGAAGTGCAATTTTTTTTCTCATCATATTGCTTTACCGAACCATAACAAACAAACCGTGTGACAGGTGCAACACAAATGAAATCAAGGAGAGTCAGTCACCCAGTCTGCACTTGCCCAGAGAGCCCACAGAAGACATTTAATCTCCTAAAATGACAGAAAATACCTGTGTGGGTGTACAGGGCCTTTGAACACCGCTGGTTTCTAAAATGCCTCTTATGGATAAGTGGTTTATAACCTCAGAAAGGCTGCAGAAAAGCAGGTTGACATGCTTGAATGTCATAAGCTGTAATTTTGGTGTGTCGCCAGCCTGCATTAGCAGCAGTTTCTGTCAGCTGGATATCAGTCTCTTCTGCAGATGCTAGTCTCTCAGTGTGAGTCAACCGCAGAATGGCTGAGGAGAAAAATGTCACATCACTCTGAGTCTGCTGGCCAAAAGAACACACTGAAGGCTCTATTGTATTATTTACATTTTTCCAAAGTCAGGCTCATTTATTTATATTGACTGCGTCTTTGAGACTTACTGAGAGAGACTACACTGTTTCACCCTTTTTTAGAGTAAAGTATTATCGAAAAATGATTTCCTAATTATTTGATTTCTGCTCTGTGTTCAGTGGAGCTGAGAAGATTAGTAAATCGGCGGATAATTTATTAGAAACTTTGTTGATTGTCAGTTAATCATTTGGGTTATTTTGTGGTCAAAAATGCAAACCTTGTCCCACTCTTTCAGTGTGAAGATTTTATTTTTTAAGCTAAATGGTTTGGTTTGGGCTGTCGCTGGACAAAAAGAGGCATTTGAAGATGCCACCTTTGGGTCGAGGAAACTGTGACCAATGTTGTGTCTAATTTTCTGAAATAGAAACCACACAACTGCTCAGTAAAGTGAGACGATTATCTATGGCTTGATCAACAATGAAAACAATTGTCAGCTGTTACCTTCCACGTCACATAATACCGTAGAAGTGTGCAGGCGGCTGTAGGTGTTAACGTCTTTCTAAATGACATTTCTGTGTAATATTACATTAACCCGACGCTTAATTCAGCCCAGTTGTTCATATTTTTCATTTTAATTTAGTTTGTAATAGCCCTTTTTATTTATTTTAGGTGACATCAGAAAGTCATATTATACTTTAATTTGATTTGTAAAGCGCCAGTTAACAACATATGCCATCTGGGGGCACTTCAAATAGTAAGGTCAAGACCTTACATTGTTGCCCCACAGAGAGAAACCCAACGCAGCCAACAATTCCCTTTGAGCAAACACTTTGTGTCAGTGCCAGTGACACTTGGTGACATCCAGCAGAATAGATGCTGTGGGCCAAAGAGAGCTTTCTTTTCTGGACATTTAGCCCTTTCTGTAGGGAAATGTGGTCAGTGAGAAATGTACTTCTGTAACAGGCTTGTGTTTCAGATGGATTTTTAGTGTGGAGTCAGCGAGACTTACCTTTAGGCACATGTTCATGTCCAAACCAAACGTAATAGTATGAATACAGTTTTTTTTTTAACCTGACAGGGCAGAATTAAATTGTTCTCCTGTGTGAGTTATGCTGAAAAGATACAGTTAAACATCATGAAGGCTGTTTGAAGCACTTATCAGTATTAAAGGTCATGGAGTTTCCATCAAGGCCATAGAGGGATGTGTTTGAAGAAGCCGACTTCTCCAGGCCATTCCACTCTAATAGAGGCCTGGCAGCTTTAAGATGCGCTTGATTTGTTATGTCAGAGCTTTTTAAGGAACCAGAGTCATCCAGTAAATCACTCAGTAAAGCTCCTTCAGGTATTTCAGCCATTCCTAGAGATGGACCTTATTTCTCCAAACAGATTCATGGAAAATTCATGGACCTTCACTGGCAACACGCTATCCTACCGTGTAATGTCTCTAAGTGGTTTGAAAATGTGTTTTTTATGTTGATCGGTAGACAACGTTTGTGACAAGCAGCACATCTGGTTTTACTTGGACCTGTAACCCAACGTCAGCTACTGGTTTTATAGCTTCATTATCCAGAAAACCTGCTGCGTATGCTTACATGTGAACATGTTTCAACGGGCTGTGTCTTTGCACTTAGCCTATACATTTGCTTTTGTGTCTGCACAGCATAAAGACTTTGATTTTACATCGGTCGATAAATGCAGGGAACCATATTTTAAATGTGTCTTAGAATTTCTTTCATGACTGTGTCTCTTTGCACCTTGTGGCTGCTAATCAGGGTTGTACGGCCCTTAAGAAATGCAAGCCTATGTATGGGAAACAACTAAAAAAAATAGCCCAAATACGTTTATGTCTACATGTTTTCCTAGTTTTGTGAGCTTAGCGTAATTACTGTTGACAATTATGCTGTGATACTGCAGGATTTAGTAGACAGATTTACTTTAAGACTAGCTGGAGAAAATGATGGAGCGTTTAAGTTGTAAAAAGAGTCGGATATCGCCCTGAGGAGTAGGTACAGACAGAAACATAGCTAATAGAATGTGAATGTTCCGCCTACATTTTTAAAACTACAACAATAAATAACAAATTAAAGGTGATGGTGCATCAAAGTTGCGTTCTTAATTTCTGGGAAAAAAATCTGATCTTGAAAAATTGGCCGCAAAAGTTTATGTTCTTGTGAAAGTTTAAGGGACGAAACACTGTGGCATCATCTTGAAACAGGCCTGCTCCACTGGTACCAGATGCAACTCTGTATGTGTATTTTAGAATGTGCAGATCTATGAAGTCTACCTCTTTCCCCGTCCACCACTCGCTGTAGCTCGAGCACACCAGCTCATGTACGACTCTGCTCAATCAATCTAAAACTACATTACGCTGCTCAAGTTCAAGCTAAAGTTGCTCAAACGCGGGTAAAAATCTAACTGAAGCAGACGTGTTTATACGTCAACTTTTCAGCTTAGCCACAATCACTAAAGAACACTTGTGTTCCTTTAACTAGGAAACTCCATCATGAATGACACGACTGTATGAATGTTATCAGTGTGTTCTGTTACGCAGCTGCACGTGTGTTCTCAAAATAAATATCTCTCTTTGGACAAACAAAGTATCCAATCTAATCTGACTTTTCATCACTCAGTTCTGTCATTCACACGATTACTTATGTTAGATGTTGAAGCCCTTCTGAACCCTCTGCAGGACCCCTTTAACTGGCTAAAATACCCTCAGGGGAAGCAGGGGATTCCCACAAGTGTCTCTGGAGCCTGTTTTGGCGCCCCAGTCCCCATTCTGGATGAGTGCATGAAGCTGTGGCTCCGTCTGAAACAGAGGCTCTTTAATGCCATCTGTAATGTATAACAGACATGAAACAGTCAGAATGATTCACTGGTCTTCTCTCATCTTAATGTCACTCACAGGAAATCCGTGCCTTCATGAATCCAGCCTCATTATTGCATAGACACGCAAAAAAAAAGCACACAGACAGAGAGCTGAGACATTGTGGCTCAAATAGTTTGGAGGCCTGATGGCTGTCTGCAGTGTTTTTGTGCTGGAGAAACTGGGGCAGAGATTTGTTGATGGAGGATGTGGTGATGAATGAGTCTCTATCCCCTCCGTTCACACAGCTAATAAATTGAAACAGATGAGTGCAAAAACTCATTTTGGAAGACTTTACAGCTATTCCTGCATCAGCTGATCTTTGGACTAAAATTATTGATGTTCTCTTGAGAACAATGGGACAATAAAATGGTTATTGCTCACAAAAATGCAAAGAAAGCCTACATAAACCCCAGACTTTCATCCATAGTCAACACACATATTTAGCTAAAATATGTGGCACAAACTTGAAAGCTCAGGAACGTATTTCTTTCATTTAGATGACAAGGCATCACAAAGCTCATTGTTATTTACAAGGAGCTAATCAGTTTCGACTTGGGTTCAGTCAGTTTTTAATGTTCCCACGTATTCACAAGTTGTTTCCTCACATTTACAGACAACAAAGTCCTCGTGCAACAAGTCAGCAATAGGCATTGTAGATGATTATTTAGAGTGTTTAGGAGACAGCGTGGCTGTGAGTGAAGGGTCAGAATAATTGGAGTAATTTAACTTTGCCACCATTGGTTTGTGAATGGGAAACACTGTCAAACGGTTTGAGTACCACTAAGATAGAAAAGCGCGATATAATTGCAAGCCATATGCCGGTAGTTGAGCGTAAACCTAATCACCTAATCAGAGTTCATGTTGTGTTATTAGATACATTCTAATAAGAAGAATTGTTATAAAATAAAAGTATAATAGAAGTATTCAGCAGTGCAACATTTTGACTGTGGGGGAAAAAATTCATTTTTTTTTGGTATTAAAATTAAGAGTCTTATAGATAGAGTAAGCCATTCCTGAGAAAGTTCGTCCCCCTCAGTGCTTTGTCAGAAGCTGCATCTGCCAAATTTGTCAATGTGCATTGCCATGGCAACCACACTAAGCTAGTGCAAGCCACATAGGTGTGGAAGTTGATTTCTCTTTCTCCTTGCTGAAGACCAACATCCATCCATTACCCATTATCCTGACTTTCAGTACGAGTACAGACCGCGAAAGTGGGGCCTCA
>NW_007577970.1:118905-172349 GCF_000690725.1 Stegastes partitus
TGATACAAAATGTGACTGAGTGAAGGACATGCAAGCGTACAAACACAACTTCCAGAGTAAAAACTAGTGGAAGTTAGTCGGTTAGATAGTTTTTACCAGCTGGACGATCCAGAGAGCCGGCTGTAGACACCCTCCTCTCCTCTCCCCAGTTGAGTCGGGGCCACTCCTCGTAGCTACTGCTGCTCTAGTTGCTGTGCATCCTCCAGCAGAGAATGGGACTTTGAGTCTGTGTCCTTGAGTGAACAAAAAGAGTTCAGTGGTTCTAAAACTGGCTTCTAACTCGACATTTCTGACCTTAGAAACGGGGAAGAGAGGAGCGATCACCTTGTTTCTCACACCTGCTCCACGAGCTGCTGCACAAAAAACCATCCACTGCCAAAAATAAGGGGCAGCGCTGTTTAAATAAAAGCTTCTGGATCGAACCCGTCAGTAAGATTAGTAGGGATTCATAATGCTGTCCTGTGCACATAGTCTGCCTTTGCATGAAGCACAAACACTGGTTGTCTGCTGGTTGATGGTTACTTGAATGGTGATGTGTAGATCTTTTTATTCTTTTTTTAGATGTAGCAGTATCAAAGTCGCACACGGTTACTTTATGATCCACAGTGTTCTTTTATGTGACTGGAGTTTATTCAAGTGTTGAGCTACTTGTGTCTGCACATTGAAGTTCAACTCTGCTCCAAGTGTTTATCTTCTTCACCGCAGCTGATGAAACAGTTAATAAATATGACCTGCAAACGGGGAGAGCTATTAACCTGAGCATAACCCCTGAGTCTATTTACAAGATGTGGCTTCACACAGACACAATCTTTGCCACGTTGCCAGGTCTAACGAATGGCAGCAATTAGGAGTCTTTTTAATCCACTCCACAGTTTTATGGGCGACTTTATAGACATGCTGTGATTCTGTGCACCGGTGATGTTTTCTGTCTTTGCTTTAAACTGTATGTCCTTAAATCTACATCAAAAGCAGAATAAAATCTAGTAGCAATCAAGAGGTGTCCTCGGGCTTCTGTCCACATTGTTGGAAGTATTTTGTTTACTCTGTGTGGTCTGCAAAAAAGTAAATATCTCAAGTTATCTTTGCATAAGAGAATCCTGAAGTTTTGGAAATGGAAAACTCATTTCACATTCAGCACAGGAGTGTTTCTACAAAGAGTTTTGAAATATTTTTCTGGTTTCTGGTCCACGGTTGCACAGACTCTGAAGATGTATTAAGATGGTAAAGAAATTATGCAATATGTCTGATACCCTGCCAGCTCTTAGCTGCACTGTAAACCTCCTCCCCACTTCACAGGAAACCACACATACAGTCCACACATAGGAGCTCTGGGTTGTGGTTGTGTATTGACACTGACACTGCTGCGTTTGTCCTCTCCTTTTTTTAAATCTGTGTTTCTGTTCTTTGTTGCTACTGAGTCAAGAAAGGATTTAGTTTCAAGAAAATATTTGACATCCAATAAATGTCTACACATTTCTGTGGAGAGATTTGATTGTTTCAGTAGTAAATATTGCAAGAATAGAGCAAAGAAAGTAGAATTTTTGCAATAAAACAACATGAAAACACTTTTGAATGCTCTATAGAGGTCCTGAAGTGCTTCAGTTTGACATGTTGGTTAACTTGTGACATCAGTTAAAAGAGGCCTTGTGTTCAGGAAAGGGCAGTTTTGTAATCCAACCTGTTTCTGTCCAGTATCAACACTCTTGTACATATAAACACATGAAGTTTAAAGTTGTAATGGTGCTGGACTCCCTCCAGGTCCAGACCTTTAGTCAGTGTTTCTCTTTCAACCAGTATGAACTTGTCAGGATCGGGCAACGTGACATATGTTTTTTGTTTTTTTTAGATGGTTACTCCATCAGATTAGGTGCTTTAACTATCTTGGCTTTGCTTGACTAAGAGGCGTATCAGACATGATTTTCTGTTAATCACAATCTATACAACCAAGGAGATGAAGTGTGAAGGACCAGAGAGAATTTCTGGGAACAAATGCAGTGCAACGTTTTTAGCCAAATTTTTACATTCTTATTTGTTAGAAAACATCCTCAAGAACGTGTCCTACATTCATCCCATAGTGCTAGAGTCCTCAAGAACTATCCTGCAGCTCTGGTTATAGAGTCAGTCTTACATTAAGAAACAGAAGATACTGACATCCAGAAATACATTGAAAAACTGCACACAAGTAATTCCTTTCTGTGCCTAACACTTTGGCACAGTATTGTATATCACAACCATGTAGTCTGAAGTATTCCATAGTGTGGTGTTGACACTGCCAAGTAAGGAAAGAAAGAGTTTGAAAGATATTTGTTTTAGTTTTTTTTGGTGGATATATTGTAATGAGATATCACCAAAATCTTGAAAACACGTGTTTTCTTTCATCCACGTAATTATGACATAATGTGTTATTGTTATGACAAATTATGTCATACTTGTGTTTTGTCAGCAGGTGTGATTATAAAAGAGTAACTCATGATGAGACTGTGGTTGGATCTTTATTTAAGCAGTCAGTCCAGACATTTGAAGTGGCTCCGGAGCCACTTTGCAGGCTCCTTGTAGAAACGGTATCTGCTTTTACATCAGCTTCCTTTGTTTGAGTCTGGCGTGAGTTTAAAATCTTAAGCTCCTGTCAGCTTACAGACTTTGCTGCATGGCACATACATGTTGTGCTTTCCTCACACCATTATATGTGGTGAAAGGGAGCCCTTAAAACTTGAGAATTGATTTTGCGCATTTTTGATAACAAGCGCTTCTTAGCTTTTCATACAATTACTTATTTTTATTTTGTCCTGTATGTTATTTTGAGATTTGTGCACAGCTTGCTGTGATAAATATAGTTAATAAAATGAACTTAATTGAAAACTCTAATTTTGATTAGTAATTATAAGCAACATTTATTGATTCATTTGCATTAAAGTTAATTTCTCTGTGTCTTTTTTCTTTCCCTTTCTTTCTCTGCAGGGTGCTGGTCAGGAGAAGCTGGGCATTTACATCAAGTCTGTTGTCAAAGGTGGAGCAGCTGACATGGTTCGTATAAATACTAAAACTGCAACCATAACACACTATGATGAGAGAAAACATTAACAGCGATTCATTGTGTGATATGTGCGTTTGTGTTTGCACAGGACGGACGTTTGGCAGCAGGTGACCAGTTGTTGAGTGTTGACGGGCGCAGTTTGGTCGGCCTATCACAAGAGAGGTAGAAACAGTGTTCCCATTCTTGTTTTTCATTAATTTTGGCATGTACTTACTGTTTTGCACTTTTTGTATTGAGTTGTTGAAAAAAAATGCAAATTAGAAAAGGGAAATTCCCCACTGACATGTGTAAATTCTAATTTTACTGTAATGACATCTAGTGAAGAAACAGCAGGAGGAAATGTGGGTGCACATAGTGTTTCTTTTTATACATGTGACCACCTACCACGCAGTATTGACGTTTTTATGCTCTATTTAGGGTTTATGATGAATTTCACTTTCAGTCTATTCTGAGAGTTGAAAACATTTGAAAAGCAAATTGTTATGTAGGCATGATCAGATAACCACATTTTGGAAGTTGAAGACATCTTGAGGTTTTTGCATTGAGGTAGTTGCATCCTATTTGTCCTCGTGAAACGACAGAATTTCCAGCATGTCTGGGACACGCAGTTCTAGCAGAAAAAGGGTGTGTGTGTGTTTTGGAAACAGCAGCAGAGCGCTCGGTGGCTAACGCCCCGCACGGATTAATCCAGTTATTCCTCTCGCTCAGCATGAACAGGCTTGATGTTCAGTGTTATTGCTTACTGTGTGTCAGCCTAAAGCCAAACTGGATTTACAAATGATTAGTTTAATTGCTTTAGCATGCAGTTAGCAGGTGGGCTAGGTTTATTATATCAGGCCATTCGTGATAACTCACTTTTTTTCTGTGAATTTTTGAACTTCTCAGTAATGATGGCATCCCCTCCTACTCCTGTAGGTCTCTGCCAACATGTTAAGATTCAGAATGATTTGTTGCCTTCAGCGCTGCGAGATGTGTGTGAAAAAGCTAAATCCTGTGGCTTTTCCAAATGTGGATTTAGAGCCTGTTCTTACTCAGTATGAAGGAGCTGATGTTAGACTCACATAGTTACATCTAATCATACACACAGCTCATTACCTTGTGTGATCTGCCCTTCGACTGTTTATAGGATTTGGTTAAAGCCCTCTGCACACAGGCACGTGTGACTGTCACAGAAAATAACATGCCTACTGAGTGTGTGTTTGTGTGACACAGCAGGGTTGTAATCAAATTAGAGTGAAGTGAGTCTCTGGCAATGACAAATATAATCCCTGCCTCCTCTGGTTCATAATAAAGGTCTTGCAGTTTGTGTTGCTGCCTCTTTGTGTGCCAGTAGACTGAAACTTTACTTGTGTTTTCCTTTTATGACTAACAGTAGTTACTTAGATGGTGACAGAAAATTAATTACATTATCAAATCTATTAATTCACTTTGTATTATTTTGCCTGAAAAGTGACCAATTGTCTTTAATGTCATCTTGGCCATTTATATAGTAAACAAAAGGATGAAGTGATGTGTCTTCAGGACCATAGTATCAGATGTAAACAACATGTAGTGTAAAGAACAATATGCAGCAAACAACATAGAGTGACTACACAGAACTGCATGCTTCCATTGAACAGTACAGCATATGATTATATATATGTAGCTATACATTTGTGGGTTGGACAACAGAGGCTTATTCATAACTATACAAACCAGAGAACGTGGTTTTATTTATATGACTGTGGTATTGACAGAGTAAAGTGCACATTATACAACCTGAGCAGCAACTGGGAGATAAAAAAGTTCATATGTAAACAAAACTCTTGTATAATGTTTAAGGCAGATGGCAATGTTTTTAGTTCAACAGGGCACAGAGGAGCCTGGCAGAAGAAGCTATAGCACAGTTTTACTGCTTTTCTCTGCTTTATGTTATTTGTATTTATTACATTTTGGTTTTGTTAACGTCACACTGGGCTCAGGGAAACTGTGGTGGCCATGTTATACTATTTTCTACATTTTCAGGGAAGCAATTAAACCATGAGAATACTAGTTAATGCAGCACCCAGCAATCTGTTGCATGAACTTTAAAGTAATAAATGTGATAATAAAAGTGATAAAGTGTTGTATTTCAAATAAATGATTATCTTCTGCCGTGAAGACAAATGTCAAGCCTGGAGATTTTCTTCAAATTGCTCTCACATTCATATAGATGATGACTTTATGTTTAATGTTTATGTGTATGATGCTGCCTAATATTTAGTTAGATTTTTCTCATATATCGGCCAATGACCTCCTCTTCAGAACCTGACATTTAGAATAAGATTCCTGACACTGAACTACCCGTCAGCTTACCTTAAATTGGATCAATAAGACGGGCTGTGGTATTTCAACACAGTGTTATTGTACTGGAAGGATCACAGTGAAGCGAGGACCTTCAGATAAATTCATTCTGATCACGGGGAAGACAGAGCTTGGTAAAGCTTGTTGCAGTTGAACAGGAGATTAAAATATTAATGTGTATCACATCAGAGAATAGTTTAAGTGTGTCAGATCCAGGAAAGTTGCGAGTTTAATTTTCATGCTCGCTCTCTCTCTCTCTCTCTCCTCCCTCTCTCGCTCTCTCTCTGTTCAGGGCGGCAGAGTTGATGACGAGGACGGGCTCAGTCGTGACTCTGGAAGTTGCCAAGCAGGGAGCCATCTACCACGGACTGGCAACCCTCCTCAACCAGCCGAGCCCCATGATGCCAAGAGGTGAGCACACCCAAACGGCCTAAATGGGATTGTAAATTAGCTGCTGTTGTTCGGGCAATTTTTTATTTATTTTTTTTTATCAGTAACTGTATTTATTTTATTTCTTTTTTTTTTGTTTTTGTTGGAGTGTTGGGTTTGTCTGTGTTTTTCTTTTTTAAATACAAATGTTCTTAAATTAGTGTTCTTAGTATCCTTTTGTTCTTCTGTTTTTCTCATTTATATTGTATATATAGTGTATACATCTCACCTTTTTTATTTATAGTTGTGTTTTCTTGATTTTCTTACTGTCACTTTGCTGCTGTGACTTTGCAAATTTCCCCTTGTGGGACCAATTGAAGATATTCTATTTTATTCTCTTCTATTATTATGTAATGACCTGAGATTCACACCTTCAAATTGGATGGATTTAATTTAGAAACACAACAAAAAGTCAGCATTTGTTTTCACTGATGTCTGTTCTTCCTCGTGATTTTGAAGAACGTTATTTCTTGAGCAGAATAAACAGAAACTTAATCAGCAACAGCTTTGATTAGTGACTAATAATTTAGTTGATTTTTCATGCAAACATGTCAATCATTCACTGGTTACAGCTTTTCCGGTGTGAGAATCAGCTGAATTTCTCTGTTCAGTCAGTTCAAATACATTCGTGATCAAAGTTACTTCTGTACACATCTTCTTTATTTTATGCTATTCAACATTCAAGATTTGTTTATTTATCATTTATCTGTGTATGTGCATACACAAAAAAATGAAATATCGTTCCCCCCAGCTCGCAACAGTCCCAAAGAAAAACAGTCAACAGTAGGTTAAAAGACGGTACGCCATAGAATAAACACAAACAATGAACTGATTAAATAATTGGCAGTTTTAACAACAAAGGAACCTCTACTACAGGACACATAAACAATCGAGAACAATACAAGCCATTTACAAAGTTCACACAGACGTAAATTTGGCTCTTAAAACCTGCAGATTTTCACCATTCAGAAGTAGTAATGAATGGACTATTGTTGGTTCTACTATTAGCTAATGCCAGTAATTTGGCGTTGTGGATGATGGAAGAGAAGCAGACTTGTCCAGACAGTGTGTCCTTGTTGTCTTCTGTGTAGCACAGTAAAAATCCAGCTTGCAGACTGAAGGATATAATGAGTGCTTGTGGCCAGAGCCGGCCATGTGTCTGTGTGTCTGTGCATGAAAAGCTGCACACACATACATGGCATAGAGTTTACAGGGTTGTCTGGCTGTGTGCTGGTCTTTGTCTGCAGGAATGTGACCCCTGATTCATTAAGGAAGTCTTCTGGCCCGGGCCAGTCTGCGGTCCAGAATGACGATAAAGGGGTGTTTCTCCCAAATTCCCTCAACCACAGTGTTTTGCAGTGCTGACAGAGAAACTTAACCAACAGACAGTGAAGGACGTTCCTTAGTATAAATATGCTAGACAAGTTGAACGTGAGTGTAGTTTCCCAGGCAGGACTGAACTCAGAAACAATCTGGTGAACTCTCTTTCAAAGAGGTCAGCTCATTTATAACCAAACAGATGTAGTGATCAGACAAACAGCAGCATTATTTAATGTCAGCTACTGGGAAAACCATAAAAGTATTGCCAAACATAGACAATCTTCAGCCACAAAGAGGATCACTTTCTTTCTAAACAGCTCCTTCTTTTCTCTTTTACTCTGAAATTTATGTTCAGCATCAGACCGAGGCCGTGAGAAAAACGGGAAAATGCGACCAAAGAGCGAAGGCTTCGAGTTGTACAACAGCTCGGTGCAGAACGGCTCTCCTGAGAGCCCGCAGGCTGGCTGGGACTCTTACCCCGAACCAAAGAAGATGAGCGGCGAAGACCGACTCCTGAAGAACCGAGCCGACCACCGCTCCAGCCCCAACGTAGCCAGTAAGCATATCTGCTCACCAGGATTTTATTAAAGTTCTTTTCTCTGCTGTATCTAATAATATTTATATACTTATTTAATTCAAACAGCAAATAGAAGACCGGGTATTTTTATTTATGTATTTTTAAAGTATTCATATGATCAGTTTAGTTCTGTACGGACAGAATTCTCCAACCCAGTGATTTGGAAAATGACAGTTCTGCATGTTAGATAGGGCTGCAGCTAATGATTGTTTCCATTGTCGATTAATCTGTTAATTGTTTTCTCGATTAATCGCTGAGTTGTTTGGTCTTTAAAATACTCATCAGGGTTTCCAAACGCCCAAGATGAGGTGTTCAAATGTCTTGTTTTATCACAACCCCCAAAATATTCTATTTTCCAGTCAGAGAAGGAAAGAAACCACAAAATATTGACAATTAAGAAGGCCGATTTGGATCATTTTTCCCGAAAATTAATCAAATTCTTATCAAAGCAGTTAATGATTAATTACCTTTTTTCTTCCTTTGCAGCTCTAATATTAGAGCTGTTGAGTTGCATTTAATGGGTCC
Organism: Stegastes partitus; assembly: GCF_000690725.1. NCBI lineage: Eukaryota > Metazoa > Chordata > Actinopteri > Pomacentridae > Stegastes > Stegastes partitus. Next base: position 127,113 of record NW_007577970.1, read on the forward strand.
AATCAGCACACTGGTACAGAACTCAAATATAATTACTGGCCACGCAGCTCCATTTAGTTTATTTTTTGAACTGGGGGTGTGAGCGTGTCTGCTCTGTACTGTTTGTCTTCATTTTGAAGTAAACATCAATAAATTGTCTTGGTGTGTAGTTGGAATAAACAGATATTGAGTTTTTAATTCATTGGCATCCTGACAGTAAGTCCACCCAGTTTGTTGTCTGTTATCATGTGCCCTGTAGCAGAGGAGAAGCATGTTCTTTTTCTTCTCATAACATTCCCACCTAATGTAGACAATCAATCAAGAAAATCCTTATGAAAATTAAACAGGCTTGATTAGATGTGATAAAATGTATCCTCTCAGGCATCTGTGGCAAACAAGGCTTGGCAGCATAGGCAGTAATGAAAACAGGAAAAAAATAAAGCTGCCCTGATGTTATTCTTCAGCCACTCCACCCTGATACGCAAACACAGTGCGACTGTACTGAATGTCTGGAAAAAGCATTTAAAATGTGGTTTAAAAAAAAAAAACCGCTTCATGGCAGGATATTGTTTTATTTGAGTATAAAAGCTTTTAAATATATTAAAACATCTGCCTCTTCTTCCCTTGCATCAGATCAAGGCCAGAGTCCTGCAAGCAAGTCGGTGTATCCTGGAGGACCTGGCACTAAGATCACCTCCGTCTCCACTGGGAACCTGTGTGCAGACGTGAGTAGCTGTTAGACTGAAGCTGGTGGCGTCTTTGTGTGGAATGTTTCAGCAGAATAGATGACTGGAGAGTGACACCAACACTCGAGGACACTCAGTATCTAGAACAGAGATGAGAAATAAGTTTTCATTTTCCATATGGAGCTTGTCTGTTTAGCACCGCAAGGATGTCTCAGATATTTTCTTTTAACATTTTTTGGTTTTTTGTTCCACAGGATGAGCCCTCTCCTCCCCGTCCAGAGGCCTACCCCATCCCCACCCAAACCTACCCCAGGGAGTACTTCACCATCCCAGCGTCCAAGAGCCAGGATCGGGTAGTGGTTCCAGGACAGGGGCCCTCACAGCAGTGGCAGGGCATGGAGGACAGAGAACGCCTCCCTGTGGTTGATAACATCCACAACAACAGCATGCAGGTAAGAGAGCAGCATGAAGCTCTTCACCTTTCTAGACCCGACCCTCCCTACTTCTGTTCTGTTTGTAGTCACACTGAGCTGAATGAAAAGCCGTTTTTAAAATGTGAGGTACAAATACAGCAGCAAGCTTTCTGACAAACTTCTCACTCTACGGCAGAGATATAAGGAGAAATATACTAAATCCGAAGTTTCTTTGCATTGATTTTTCATGTAAACAACACTGTAAAGTCAAATCTACTGTTTTCTACACTACACTATAGTATGTTTAATAATAAATACAGTGTACATTTTAAGTTGTTGACATCTGTGTAATTGAATATCTATCTTACTTGGAGTAGTTTATGAGTAAATGTAGAGGTAGTCACATAAAATGTACATTTTCTATGAGAAACACAGTGCCAGTAGGTCAGCATCAATGCTTGTTGGAGGGTCTTATTACTAACTTCCACTCCTTGTTAGTTAATTAGGGATGGCCGCCATACAGAAGCCACTACTTTAGTGACATATCTGAACTATTGTGAAGAGACAGTCCTCTGCCTCTCCATCCTTTTCTCACCAAGTGCTCTTCTTAGCTTGTTCCTTCTTATTTTAGACTTTTTTCCTCTCTCCTCCTGCTCTGCTCTCCTGCCATTTGCCTCTTATTTCCTTGAATAATTTGTCTCCTTTTTCTCATCTAATGTAATATTTTTATCTCTTTACAGCGGATTAACCACTCCCAGGAGGAGTTGTACCCGCCACCAGGAGTTCTGAGGCCGGATGAGCGCATGCAGCCGCACTACCAGCAGGACTACCAACACCGGGACCTGGACTACCAACACAGAGACCTTGACTATCAGAGAGGTCCACCAGGAGGTAAGACAAAGAAAACCTGAGAGAAGGAAGAGGGTGGTTTGCAGCACCTGATGCAATATTATCCACCAGATTATACAACAGCTCGTCAGCACTCAAATGTTCCTCTAAAATGTAATTAAATGTAATGGCTTTGTTCATGATTGTATAATATATTTAAATCACAATATTAAAATCAGAATGTCAGAGAAAAAAAAAAATTGACATTTGCCCTTAATCTGCAAAATCAGAACACACCAGAAATCCTTTCCACTGTCTGTTGCATTTTCATGATTCATTAGGTGAAAGCAAGTCAGACTCAGCCTTTACCTCCCTCTTAGTATTTTTAAGAAGCCACTCTAAATAAATTAATAAAAGGAAACCTTGAGTGCTGAACTGCATTTGCCAGCTGAAACAAAATCACCCCCATCCCCCGTATCTCTGTAAAATATATAGTTTTGCCCTCTAACAGCTGTCTCCCTTCATCTGGGAGCTGAATATGTAAATAGTATATAAACATCAATGATAAAATGTCTGACCAGAGTAAAGACATTGTTTACATCCAACATTGCCTCAGACTCTTCTTCATAGGAATGCATGATCAGGCCAATAAAGTCTGTTGAAATACTGGATTTAAAGTTTGGTTGGGCTGCCAGGAAAACATTTTATCTTTTTGGACAGAGAGCAGACATCTCTGAGATCACAAACTACCCTTCAAGTAATCTACAAACAGCTTATAACAGGAAAGAAGATCACATTTAGACTTGTTCTTAAAGTTTGTGTAGGAAATAGTGTAACCGAATTACGTCTTTAGTGCTGAGGTCCCTGAGGAACGAGGTTGTAGAGTTTACTGATCTTTCACAGCGTCTGTATTTGTATCTGGGTGACCACTGGCTGTTTCTGTATGTCTGCTGTAGTAGGACCAGACCACTGGGCCCCACAGCCACAGGTGTCTTCTTCACTGGAGTCTTCCACATCCAGCCAGGAGCACCTCAACTTCTCAGCCTCGTCCTCTTCTTCCAACAAGACCCAGAACCAGAAGACTGGCCCGGGCCGATGGAAGACGCCCAACACCCCTCACGCTGTGCCGCCACATTCAGCACAGACTCCATCCCGCTCTGACCTGCCCCCTCCTCCGCCCCCACCTCCGGCCCCTTACCCCGACGCCTACGACCCCTACGACCCCCAGCCCGACCTGCCGCTCCCACCACCTCCCTCCGCTGTCACCCCTGTAACAGCACAGCAGGCTGCTGACCGCAAGAAGCGAGAGGAGCAGCAGCGCTGGTATGAGAAGGAGAAGGCTCGGCTAGAGGAGGAGAGGTGGGATTTCCTTTGTGTTTTGATTTTACAATGTTGTATTACATTTATTAAAACAAATAATGTTTAAAAAATAAATCATTCAACAGATAAAGAAAGACAGCTAAAGAGGAAATGCACAAATAGAAATGTCTGTCCTTAATATCCAGCACATTACATTTTGCCTAAAGGTTGTCCACACACACTGAAATTTGCAAAGTTACATCCTCAGTGCTTGTCGTTGCTCAGAATAAGCCTTTGCAGGTTGACCATACACAAAAGGAAGCATATTTGGCCTGCTTGTCTCACATTATACAGAATAAAAACTTTTCCCAAACATGGTGTCCTAAATGAAGGGCTGCAGATTAAACAGGACACCACATAAATACTTAAAAAACTATATTTTTACATTTTTGGCTGGACTATTTTTTTCAAGTGAAAAAAAAATCATACATCATACATGGCATCTAACATCAGAACAAGAGAAGTCACAGCTTAGTGCATTCCTTTTTTTCTACTTGCACTGTCAGCATCTTTGAGCCATATAGAATTGGAAATGCTTCTATCTTTAGGCTGCTGAGGTAAAAGTCAGAATGGTTTAACTTTATGGGGCATAACTGTTTTACAGTGCAGTCAGCTTGTTATCCATGTGGTTTCTGTTTAAAGTTGACTAACACTCAGTTAATATGATATAGCTGATTATGTGTGTAATATTGATGAGGATGATTTTGATATTCCAGGGAGAGGAAGAGGAGGGAGCAGGAGAGGAAGTTGGGTCAGATCCGGGCCAACCCCGTAATGCCCGTCCAACCTCACAACAACGGAGGATCCATGCCTCCTCCTCACCACCAGCCCCCTATGGCCTCTGTGGCCCCTCCCCAGCCCTACCTCCCCCCACAGCCCCAGCCTCCCCCATCCAGACCGGAGAAGCTGGCCAGCCTGCCGCGGTCAGCTGTACCTCCCCCCGCCAGTGCCTCCAACCCTGCCGGTAACGCATTCAAGCAGAAACATTTCTTATATTTAATGTTTCATGTCAAAAATAATCTGTTTTAAACTCTTCAAATAATCAATCCAGATGTCTTCCACTAATAAATGCAATATTATTGTAGGCATGGACACAGTCATCAGGGAGCTGCTTCCGCAGCAGCAGCCACGGACCATTGAGAGGCGAGACCTGCAGTACATCACCATCAGTAAAGAGGAGCTAACGTCCAGTGACAGTCTGTCTCCAGACCCCTGGAAGAGAGATGCCCGTGAGAAGGCCGAGAAGCAGCAGCAGCTTCACATTGTGGATCTGCTGGACAAAGAGATCCAGGAGCTGCAGGTAGGTGTAATTTACATCTTTTTTTTTAAATTAAATTTTTGTTTGTGTTACTCAAGTAGAATGGGCACTCCTGTGTCTAGTTTTGTTTCTTCTCAAGTGCACATCAGTTCATATTTACTGTCCTCAGAGAAAATATGCTTTTAGCTGCACTTGTCAATGTTCACAATTATTATTTAGTCATTTTTAATTAAAACTAATTTACTGATTATTTAGTCATCATTTGATTTTTCTTAATTACAGTAATGCATTTAAGCTTGTTAATATATGAGCCCAAAAGACTACAGAGTAAAAGATATATTCTACTTTACATTGTCACATATATACATAAAATGACATATCTGACCTGACAGGCTGCACAGCAATGATGTAGTCAGGTGATGATTTTTATTTGCATTTCAAAACATTAAGAAATATATTTTGAATTGCTAAATGCTATGCCACTACTGTTTAAATATATGACATCTCTTATGTTGGCATAACCACAGAATTTAAACTCATTTTGCACCGCATCACTTTGATTAATATTCAACTGAATGTACAATTCAAACAATGTGTCACAGCTTGTGGTGCTACAGAGACCTCCAGTTTACACTGTTTATTGGCTTTGATTCCAAGTGCAGCCCTGAACATGCTTTATTTCCCAGGCGAAGCCGGAGCGAACGGCAGAGGAAAGCGACCGCCTCAGGAAGCTGATGCTGGAGTGGCAGTTCCAGAAACGACTGCAAGAATCCAAGCATAGCGACGAAGACGAGGAGGAGGAGGACGATGAAGACGTGGACACTATGATGATCATGCAGAGGCTGGAGGCGGAGAAGAGAGCCAGGGTGAGACGGGTAGTGGTGGTGGGGGAAGGATAATAGACAGGATAATAGAGGGAAATAAAAGAAAATAGTGGGAAGGGAAGAATTGATCATCTGAAGGAAAGAGAGAAGATGCAAAACAAAATGGAGAGAGGAAATTGTATCGTGTGTAAATGCTGCTTTTGCAGAAATAAAACTTTCTGACTTCTGTTTTTCAAGCGCTATCACCCATCAGCTCACAGTTCAGAAACAAATGTGTAGCTTCGTACACGAGGACGGGCGAGTCGCAGGAAATCAGGCTGATGGGGGGAAAAACAGAACAGCTTTTCAAATGCTAGAAGAGGAAATGGATTCCTCTGTGGCAGCGCTCCCACTATGAATGTCCTGCAATGTGCATCTGCAACATGCTTCTGTCATCGCTTTGCCATGCTGAGCTGCTTAAATCTGATTGGCTGGAGGGGCGGACGGGAGGGTTGGGCAGGAAGGCAGGCAACGGTGCTGTTAAAGCTGCTTTCACATCAAATGGACCGACTTTTTAGTTTGACTAAAGCGGCGTGTGCTCAGATGGATCAAATGTCGTGTTGATGCTTAGTGATGTGTGCTTAGTGATACAAGTTCATCATTTACAGCAAACAGGTTCATCTATTAACTGTAAACAGCAGAGACGCAGCGTCTTATATCATGAGGGCAGCCTTTATGATTATCTAAGCCCTGATGTAGCGCTAACATGGCTGCCAAATGTCCTAAATGTTTCAGGTGAATTCTTGGCTGCTCCTAAAAGTGGTTGAAATACTTCTCATTTCTAGCGCAGCAGATCTGAATGTCTCTGTGTGACAGTCTGTGGTGAGATCTGGCAGGCTGTGAGTGGATGTGGCAGCGTGTGTTGAGGGTTGCTGGTGGATTCAGCTGTGTGTGGTGAGCATGATAGTGGCTGCATGTCTGGAAGGTGACGAATCAGTGAGGATGTGGCTGGTTTACATATGTGGTTGGTTTGGTATTGTTTTTTTTTGTTGTTTTTTTTTGCTGTAATCAAGCTCTTTTAACCTGATCTTAACTTGGATTATATTCTGATGTCTTAAACTCTTTCTGGCTGAAAGTGGAGATTTAATACAGTGTAAAGTAAACAGTTCATAGCCTATTCACAGAGGATTTTACATTCTTTACTACGGGCAAAACTGAGGGCAACTGGCTTGGATCCCGGGCACCACAGTGGCCTCGGTTGACTAAATGTATTGGTTAAATCTTCAGATAGAATAAAATAAAGATCATTATCAGCCAGGCCGATTATTGGATCCGTATTCAGCATTATTATCGGTATTGCTAATATGTTTAACTAATCCCCAATAAAATAAACTAACTTAAATATTGTCTCTGATACAGCTGCCTTTTTCAACCTGTAGTCACTCTGTGGTCTTGAGTAATGTCTGGCCCACAACACTATTTTGCTGGTAAACCATGACTATTAAAACCATTAACCCATTAAAAAGTTATCTTTAATTATAAACAAAAGTATTTCAACTAAGTTCTGTATTTAAGTTTGTGTTATTCTGAAGGATTTTCCTTTTCAGCACGAATGTATGGCAGATACAGGTAATCTATTTCCAATAGTCTCTATCAGTTCCAGCCCTGAAAAAACTTTAGCGGTTGACCCCTAGACAAAAATACTATACTTACATACTTGGAAAACAAAATGTAGAAACATCAGTAAGAGTAAATTAAACAAAAACGGTGCAGCCAGAGTGTTGAAAAAACACAGGTGGTTTATAATGAGTCGTACAAAGGGAAATATTTGGGGTTTCTGCTATTAACAATCAGTACGAATCTAACATTTAGCTTTTGTAGATAAAAAAAATAAAATGGTGAGCTCCGTTAAAGTTGTAGTTTAGTAATTTTGGTGGGTGAAGGAGCCGCTAATCAGCACAGTGTATAAAAACAAACTTCGGCAATGTTTTCACTTGCTGTATGTCCTCCCCCTCTCCCGCTCTTATTTCTGTTTTACTTCTCAGTTTCTCCCTCTTCCCCCTTCTTTTTGCTAAATTAGTTTGATCTCCTTCTCGGCTTCCTTTTCAGTATTTGGGTATTTCCTCTCCCTACCTCCCTCCCTATCTCCCTCTCTCACTCTCTATTCTCTTCTTCTTCTTCTTCAGCAGCAGACTGCTGTCCCAGCTATCTCTGTTCTAGACTTGGTATGTTCTTCCTGTTAATGACGAGTATCCTGTCCCTGCCCTTACATCACTTGCTGTTTTCTGTCTGGGCTGCCCACCTGCCCGTGTTTCCTATCTGTCTCTCCCCACCCATCTGGACTACTGTTGTTGTTTCATTGGGGGCCGGGGTTATAGACGGGACCGGGCCATGATTAGCTACAGAGCAGCCGGTCATGGAGAGGCCGTCCTGGGATGCTTGATGTTGTTTGGCTGGGGAAGCTGTCCATCTCTTTGTCCACTCAAAACAACTGCGCGAGGGAAGCTGCTGCTTACCAAGATATAAATGCCGGTGTGTCATAAAAGCCAAAGAAAAGCAAACCTATCCACGCTTATAGAGTAGCAGAGCTCAGGTTGGTGTGATTCTTGTCAGCAGTGGTGTTTTGAGTGCATATCGAGGTGGCGCCTGCATGGCTGAATGCATCACAGGGGGCCTTCAGGTCGAGACCAATGCATGACAGTCCTGCAAGCCCCCTGCGCAGGGCTGCTTCATGATGTATTGTTGTCCATAAATCCATCCATCCGTCCATCCATCCATTTGTCTGTGACCAGCTGAGCTTCTTTATGTCCTTTCTTTAAAGGGTCTGTTCAACCGAATCACAAAAATGCATATTTTCTTTGTTATTTCTTGTGTTATCTGTCAGAGAGTTGGTTTGATCTAACCAAGTTATAGATATCCATGTCTGAGATGTCTGTCTTTACTACATAATACAGCAGAATGAATAACAAAGAAAGAAATGTGCTTGTTGTCCGAAAAGTGAAAGTAAAAATAGTGAAGTAAAATAAATACTAGTCAAAAAGGTATAAATTAAATATAGACAAATAAATACAAATAAAATAAAACATAAATGATATGTTTGTTTTGTAACATGTTTAAAACATATATAAAGAAAAAATGTCTAAAATAGCACTTGGTATAATAAGTACATAATTAGATTGAATGAATATATATAAGAAATAAAATAAATAATAAAAAAGTAAAACTACACAAAATAATGTACACAACACACATACATATGTGTGATGCCACCAACAAGTTAACATAGAAACACAACATACAGTTTCTTCTTGGACAAATACCACAAGAGCTCCGGACCGGATGTGTTTTTTTGTAATTTGGTTGAACTGACCCTTTAAGCAGCATCCAGCCCAGAGAGTGGCTCTGTTTGTTTTGTTTGTCACCATACTCCACTCGGTGTGTGTTGGTTAGTTTGTTGCTTACAGTTACTTCAGGTACGCTTGATTTATTCGCCTTCTCCTGCTCAGTGGGACTTTTAATGTTTTGTACGCATATTGTGAAACAAAATCAAGTACACCTTAAGTAGCCAAAAGAGGGACTCTCGTTGTTTTTGCTCTGCACCGTTCAGGTTGCTGTTGTTGTTGTTGCATGTTGGTGTCTGCATGTTCAGCAGTGTGTGTCTGCCTGTGCTGTGTGTTTGCAGTGCACTCTGCTCCTCCCCTCAGGAGCAGTCCTGTGAGACAAATCCAAACTACCTCACGATATACACAACATGTTAATGCACATTAGTATCCAAACAGTAAAACACAGCCAATAGGAATGTTCTCAGATTGTTTATGTATAAATGACAAAGAAATGATGATGTGCTAATTATGTCCTTGTTTGCATGTGTGCCTTTCGCCATGTTTTGTGTGTGTGTGTGTGTGGGTGTGTATGATCAGTTGCAGGACGAGGAGCGACGGCGTAAGCAGCAGCTGGAGGAGATTCGTAAGCGGGAGGCAGAAGAGCGAGCAAAGCAGGAGGAGGAGAGGAGGTGGAGGGAGGAGGAGAGAGCAAAGCGAGAGGCCGAGGAGAAGGTCGGTTTGTCTGTCCGTGAAAATGTTGGAGTTTACAGCTGATGAAAATGAATGATTCTAGGATGTTTAGGGTGTTTTGTTCTGCTGTTAGTGAGTCGGCCGTTACATGTCAGAGGACAAAACGAGAATCTAGTGGGGTTAGACCGATATGATGTTAGTGAGTGTTGACCAGGTAATGTCTGCACTTGGCCACCTTTCACTGTCTTTAATAGACCGTTTCTTAATTTATTTTAGTTTGTCAAGCTAAAAAATCCCTTCAAGTATATTTAGACCATTGATGATCACTACAAATGCCTTCTTAGAAACATGCCACTAGCAATAAGTGAAATTAATGTAATTTTAATTTGATATTAAAAGAGTAAGAATAACTAAATAGGGAGAAATAACTATGATATTGAGTTTAAATGTGCTGGTTGGTAGATTTTGTCCTTTTGTTTTTAGATTTTTGGACAGCCTGGCTCACTGTGTCCCCGTCGCTATTTTTTACACTGAGATAACTGCTCAGGCTGAATTATGATCCTACCACACCTCCATAAGGCCAAACACAACAAAAAGAACAGTTCATGTTTTTTTCAGTTTGCCATCTGTAATTATCTTGCTCCTCATTGTGTCGCCTATTAGAGGGCTTCTTTCCCCCACAGCCGAGTCAATCTTCAAGAAATTGTAGAAGCACGTTTTGCAGAAATATCTCAAACTAGTCCATTAATAAAGTTATGTTTAAAAGGCTTATACAAGAACTACTTTTTTCCTGTAGATTCTAATAATTACTTTGTAAAGAAGTGAATGAACATCTGTAGGAGCAACATGTAATCAGTCTGATACGTTAAATATAGCAGCGTACTTATAATATTCTAAATTACACCCTTGCCTGCTTTATTTTAGAGTTTTTTCACAATATTAAGCCAATTTCAGTCCAGCATATCGGTCTAACCTCTGAATGTACGGTGGCTTTGTCAACCATTCAGACCTGTTCAATTGGTGCATACTTTTTGATCGTATAAAATCCACATTTTGTGAGTACACTGGGGTTCTTTATACAATAACCCAGCCTGGAATGCCACCGTAAAAAGTTTAAATACTACTGTAAATAAGAGACTTCAGTCAGACTTCAGTGATTGTGTGTTTTCACTTTGTCAGTATGGGTTATTTTGTGTAGAATTAGTGAACCAAAAAAAAAAAGCAATGTTCCTCCATTTCCAACTGAGCCACTGTCTAGCAGTTTTTTTTTAGGGGAGATGAAATGTTACTTAAATGTGTTATAAAGTATTTTTCCTTTAAAACTGGCTTTATTTTTAAATGACCAGTGGTTTGGTCAGGTGTTCACCCACCCACCTCAGTCTTATGTCCTAAATCAGACATGGTCAGTGTTTTATCTTTGTGTTGTGTCCACTGATTTCATCATGATTTCATTGTTCCGGTGCATTTGTCCTGTGAGCTGCAGACCCCTGATCAGACCGCTGGTTGTTTAAAAGCTTACACCACCATCTGAAGACAGAATTTTTATACTGTTTCTCAGTATAAAGCCAGTCATTGCAGAGATTCAGCTAAAATAATCACTTTAATTATTGCTGAAGTTAGAAATGTAGCAAAGGGTTTTTCAGACAGAGCATGGTTTAGATTAAACGGTAGAGATTGTCTGGAGGTTGTTACGGCTGTTATTCTGATTCTATTTCTGTATGTTTATTATAAAAATGTCCAGTTGCATGTCCTCATTCTGTGTGCACCTCCCCCCCCACCCTATGTGATGTGTTGCTGTGTCATGTTACGTGCTCCCACCCACCTAAAGCATGGGACTCCCATCATGTCGTTGTTGTTGGTTGTTGTCGGTGTATGTCAGGAAGTTTCAGTTGTTTCAGTTCGTTGGGGAAGCAGTTATGATTTTGTCAGGTTTATATTTTATTTGGATTTTTTTGTTACCATTCCATCCAGCATTGCTTCGGAAACTGTGTTTAGGGAATGCTACCCACCCACCCACCCACCCAACTTTTCCCAAAACCACATGCTTTACATTCACTTCATGCACACACACATGCGAAGAACCAAAGAAATGTATACCTACCCGCCCGCCTCATACCCGCCCTCAGCCATCCATACTGTACATATTCAGAAACCCAACCACTCACTCATCCAAATCCCACACACCCACTAATCCCTCCCAGTTTCTTCAGATTCCCACTGGGCTGACTGAACCGTCCAAAGCAGCTCGGATACATCCACAGCAGCACACATTGTCTGTTCGAGGACACACACAATCTCGACTACACTCCGACAGACCTTCAACACATGAAACGGACCAAAAAATGTGAAGATAATCTGACATCAGACGCATCGACATTGAGCACATGTGACCCGGCGCGGCCCGTCGAGCTCCAAACCCTGAAATCTAAACACATCCCACCAGCGTAGCTTCAACACAGGCCTCGTCCTCAAGTGTAGATACGAGAGCTCAGCCACTGAAGACAGGGTGGGCTGGAAATTTAAAGGCCTACCCACAAACCATATCTTCTAAACTCAGTTTACACAAAGAACTGAGCACATATGGACACATAGTTTAAGCACACATGCAAACACCCAGTGATGAGGGAAGGGGAGAAGGTGGTAGGCAGGGTGGTCTGTGAAGCAGGGTCCTGTAGAAGTCAGCACTAGTGAGCAATCAGGTTTGTAGAAAGACTGCAGCAGTTGGAACAGTTTCTTCTTCCACATCGTAGAACAGTCAGGGGAGACTTCTCGGTTTGGCTGATGGACAGCATTATTATACTTACAAAAATACAACTTATTAGACTTTGCTAGTCACAGATAAGATCAGATGTAAATTGTACAACCACCAGGCTGTAACGGTGTCAACTTGTGGACAAGGCAAACCGGTTAGATCAAGTCCAGCTCAGGGGCTAATTGTTCTTAGATTTATTGGCGTGCTAAAGTTGATTAATGAAAAATAATAAGCTGTGTTGGTTTTAGGAAGTAAAGGTAGATATCCTTATGGTTTTTCTGGAACGCCTCCCTCATACAAATTGGAGCATATAAAATAAGGGAGAAAAGATAAAGTGACTTGTCTCCTTTTATATGTGTAGTTGACAAAAATAGTGCTGATAAATTTGCTGATCAGTTAATCCGCCAAACGTTTGCGTTTTGGTTCACTGATCAGACAAAACAAGCCATTTAAAGATGCCATATTTGGCTCTTGGCACCATCCAGCCCCTTCTGGCATTTGCTGACTGAATTGTTAAATCATTCAGATGAATTAAATTGATTTAAATGAATTTTTAAAAAAAAAACACAGATTAAAATAATAATCATCAATTTTAACTTGACACAGTTTTGTTAAATAATAAATCATCAAGTTACATGGGTAACTTACTGTTTCCATGTTTTCAGACAAGTGATTACATACTAGATATTATCCTGTTTATGTTTGAGTGAAAAATAGCATTTGATTCATGCCTTTAATGCATGATCACACTTAAAATACTCAACATTATCAGCACAAATTTTATTAGTGTACAGATTCTGAAAATATAATTTCTACCTCAATGTAAGTTTCAAAAACGTAATTTTTTTTGTTTGTTTCTCCGTAACAGCGCCTGAATATTTAAAGTATTTCATATTTTGGACAAAATGGACAGGAAAGTTTAAAATAAAAAAAAACAACAACAATCAAATACTCAAATTTACTTAATGAATTTGAAGGAAATGAAATTTACTTTAGAAAAGTAAAAACAACATGGCAACATATGATTAATAATCAAAAACTAGGCTTAAATGGGTGTTCATGTAGGACTCATAGTCAGATTGGAGAAAAAAAAACTAAATATATGATCCTTTTAAAATAGGTGCTTTGATAGTTGCCTTAATGTATATTTTTGCTTTAAATGATAGTATAGAATTAAGTCAGACTATTTTCTGATCGAGGCCCCTGATCGAGGACATTTGTAGACATCAGGCAGCTGCAGGCAGGATCAGGTTTAGTTTGTGTGAGAGTTTGGTCAGACTGGAAGGTTGGTCGAGGGTTGTGTTCTTCTCTAGTAGCAGCAGACTAGTGCAGCTTGTTGTTAGTCCCCCAGGTGCATCTGTAGCTGATTAGCCAATGAGGTTGAGGAGTACTAACAGGTTGTCCCTCCCCTAGAGGAGACAGGAGGAGGAGTACTACACTCGCCTGGAGGCCGAGCGGCGCCGGCAGCACGAGGAGGCCGAGAGAAAGCTGCTGACGCCTGACGACCCGGCCGGTCTGTATCGGCCCCCGCTGCCCCGGGATTACCAACCCCCTGCCCCCCACAACCCTACTAACACCCCCCCGCCCCCCCCACAGAGAAACACCTCCTACCTCAAAACCCAGGTCGCCTCCCCCGACACGCTCTACACCGCCAAGTTTGTCTCCTACGCGGGCGATGAGGAAGACGAGGAGGAAGGACAGGAAGCCACCAGAGCAGGAAGTGGCGGCGGCGGCCAATCAGGTCAGGTGAAGCTGTCGGCGACCCGGAAGTCGTACGGCGACCTCCCGGCCACCGCCTCGCAGCACAGCAAGCCTCAGCCGCCGCCCACTGCGCGCAAGCCCCGCCCTCTTTCTGACGGCATCTTCCTGTCTGGCTCATTCCAGCCGCCAGTCAACAACTCCAACAGTACAGGCCCCCCCCTTCCTGCCAAACCCAGCTCCATCCCCCCCGGAGGCTTTAAAGGTAGAACCAGAGAGAGGAGAGAGGAGTCAGGCTCGCCACCGCGCCCTCTAAAGCTCCCGTACCTCCCTCTCATCCACTCATCTCTTCACTTACTACCCACTTCTTCATGGTTTAGTGCTACTTTGTGTTTCTTTTTACCTCGTTTTTCAGTAGAGAGGTGTTTTGCCTTTTCATTTCCACCGTCTACTTTTTCCTCTTCTACATGTTTGTCCAATTTTTTGTATTTTTTTGTCGTCAATCAGTCCCTTCATTCATCCCTTTATGTTCGTTTTTTTTATATGTGGAAATTTCCCTCCCTCTCCTCAGGCAAATCCGATTGTATTTGTTTTGTACTTTTTTGTGTTGGTTTGTTTGAACACCTCTTCTTGTCTTCGGTGATTTTTTTGTTTTTGTTTTTTATTTTTTTCCCCTCCTCATCTTCCTCCAATCACTCCCCCCTCGATCAGCACTAGCGAACAGAAAAAGCAATCGATAATCACGCCACCACTTTTTGCTGCAGATTGAGACCCATCAGAGCCAATCATAGTACTGTTGGTGTTGTCGCTCGCCGCCTCCTTTGTGTCTGGTTGGTTGCTGCTTGGGATTGGGGGGGCGAGGCCAGCCGTCAGTCTGCCTGCCTGCCCCCCCTCCTGCCCCGTGGCTCTGCTTAGCGGTGTTGGCTTTAAAGGGAAGGAGACACACCATTGGCTTTTCACATCCATCGATCAGCTGGTTGAAAACAATCAACTCACTTCATAAACATGCAAATGTGCACACAGCAGCGGTGCGTTGGGTGAAAGAGCTCTTCTTTGTCTGAGGCTGTTTAAAAGGCAAGTTTAAATCCTCTGCTCATCAAGTTTCTTAGCTTCCTTTTCAGACCACACTGACATCTACAGGTAGATATGCTTTATAGCTTCAGCCATTCAAGGTTTCAGAGGTCATGGTCAGGCCACACGCCTTCTAAAACAAACTTATCATGAGTCTAAAGCAGTCGTTCCTAACATAGTTCAAATATTAAACAGACTATTTTTCTTGGTTTATCTATGCCAAATGTTATGGCAAGATCTGTATCTCTTCTTCAGCGGGCAACATTGTTGG
The DNA here is from genome assembly GCF_000690725.1 of Stegastes partitus. Classification (NCBI taxonomy): domain Eukaryota; kingdom Metazoa; phylum Chordata; class Actinopteri; family Pomacentridae; genus Stegastes; species Stegastes partitus. The sequence continues at coordinate 142,244 of NW_007577970.1, forward strand.
AAAGCGATATCGAACACAAGAAAGGTCAGCCTACAGTCAGTACGCAGCTGTAGGGAATTATTCAGCCCTCCAGATAGCCAGCCATGCTTTTACCCAGATACACTCACTTGTTTATTCTGTATCCATTTATCCTGTCATATTTTGATCCTCTTTTTGTAAATGTTAAAAAAACGTGATGTCCAACCTGATAACTCAACAGTAAGGAATTGATCAGAAACAGCTATTTCACACAAAATAGTTTTTTATAATATTGTTATTTGGATCTCTAAAAATGATTTAAATGAAACAAAGCCCCCTAAATGAACAGTAGAGCAGCGATGATTGAGTGATTAATCAATTAGTCGTCAACTGTTTTGATAATCAATTAATCGATCTAAGCATTTTTTTAATGAAAAAAAGTTTGTTTCTGAAAGTAAGGAACCAAAACATGGTGTCAGTACTGAAACTAAGACATCACGCTGGTGTGAAAAAAGACCAACGAGACCGCCGCAGTTGTGAGTAGACTTATTAATGTGTTCATGACTTCGTGATGCTGTGAATCGCCGCAGTTTGAACGTCCTCAGACAAACAGAGCTCCGACTGCAGCACAGTCTCGAGTTGAACGAGTACCTGAGGTCCAGGAAGCGGCTGCCTGCACCTTCAACACCACCCTCCTCCCTCCATCCCTGCTGCTAATTCAACATTTAAACACATCCGGGACCTCATGGGAACTCGGTGCTGCATTCTCACTCAAATTAAAACGAATCATCCCACTAACGTTCCCTCTACCTCCCCCCCCCGACCACCCACCCCACCCCACCTCCCTCAAGAGTACAATCTGCATGTTTCACCTCACCATCACACGCAGCATAAACACACAACACTGCACTCTGGCTGCCAGCAGCTCACCCCAGTAACCGGCTTGATGTCTATTGCTTTTTACTGCCTGTGCGTGGCTTCCACCAGGCTGCACCCTGCTGTCTCTTATTTCTTTTTATTCATTCTTTGCTTCCTTTTCCCACTTTGCCTGTCTCTGTCTGTTAATTTGCTTTCCCTAAGTGCTTATTTTTACTCCCTGTTTGTGGCTTTGTTGTCTGTCCGTCGCCGCTCTGATCCGGCTGTCCTTCATTTTGCCTGTCAGTCTGTGTCTCTGCTGTAGCTGTGATGCTGCCTAACGCTGCAGCTTTACTAAAACCTTACTACAACTCCCACAGGGCATTGCGGCAGGTTCAGGTGACCAAGCGACACCTGAGTCTCCAGCTTCCCTGACAATACGAGTCTTCAAATGTATTCAACGAGTGCAATTTTGTTCGCTGGCAGCTCCAAAAGCTCGAGTCTGACTTCAATAAAACGTGGCCTCTTCTCAAATCCGAGATATTTTTGTAATCAGAATAAAACCACAAGAAAAACAACGCTGACGCCAGTTTGCTTCAAAAGGTGCACGAACTGGAGAAAACTACAAAGGCAGAACGAAATCAATTATCCCCAGAGACAGAGCATGTTCTAACAAAAGCTGTTGGTAGAGCAAAACAAGACAACAATGAGTTTTTTTAGCGTCCTCTGGCCTCCAAGATAACTGAACCAGAGTAAAAGAAAAACATTCACAACCTTTGAGAACCCATGGAAAGTCAGCAGATGACTTTTTTTTTTGTAAATCTGAAGGATTTTCAGTCAGAGTGCCAGAAGTATAATTTTCATCTCTTTTGGCTCCACAGAGGAATGTTACCAGCTTTGAACGAGGCTTGTTTCTCTGTGGTTACTTTGTTCTCTGCCAGTTTGTGTTTATGTGGTTTAAGGGCTGAAGTGGGACCCGGCTTGATCCCGTCCCAAACTACATTCAGATCTCCCCTCCTTTGGCTCTATAAAACCCAAAGAGCCTCAGAGCTGCCAGCTGGATGAATCCATCTGGGTTCACACCCTGTCACTGCGTCTGCGTCTGAACTGCACCAACCGAGCCACTGTTATTAATCTGAAGCACAAGACCTACATGGAGACCACGGTGATTTGAAAGGAGCTGGTCTCTTGTTTGTTTCCTGAGTCAGTACCTGCTGTCATCTGGCAGGATTTCACCACTGTGATCAGCCAAATAAGAGATACAAACTTTACCTTACTATTTGGATCCAGTGTTTCCTTTAATGAGCCATAAAGAGAATCAGGGTTTTATCCTCCAAGTTTGAACACTGTCCTAAGTTTTCACTCTCTGGTTGAAGGTGTGTTAGCAAATATGATTAAATATTGTAACAGCAGGAAATGGTTTGAACTTGTCATGAAAAGACCAACACCAACAGTCCGTCTCATAATACTTTCTGATCTCCCGAACAGACTGTTGGACCCGAGACAGTCGGTTCCTGCAAAAAGCAAATACTTAATTTCTAATTTTTCCTGTGGATTAACACACATTTGGTCCCACTTATCCCCAAATACACACATTAGGAAAATATTAACAGAGGTATCAATTGGTTCAGAAATTCTCACAGACTACGACACACTCTGACTTCTTTTTGCAACCAGAAGAGTCGCCCCCTGCTGGCTGTCACAAAGAAGGATCAGTATGTATTTAAAACATCTCAACACTGTCTGCTTTTATAATACAAGCTCAAACAAATAATCAGTCTTTAGATATGAAGTATTTGTTTGATGGATATACTCGCAGTTGTTTTAGGTGTTTTTAACAGTTGTGATCACCTTTAACCAGCAGGGAGGAACGGATCGTTTCTCTGCGGCTCATAAGCCATATAAATTTGCGAACCACTTGATCTGGTTCTGGATGTGATTCCCCAAATCGTCACAAGGCTCAGATGGTTTTAGACTATTAGGATTATGACCTCACGTGGCAGTTTTAGGCTCCGACTCATCAAGGCCAGGACGTTGATGCAGTTTGGAAAGACGCAGGGACGCATAAACAACTGATTAACATCTACTTTGGGGTTAAAGGTCGGGGTCACCATCTTCGTGTTCGTTCCACTGCCTCAGTTGAGCCGTCTTTTTAGCCAGAAATCACTCCCTTCACATGTATATGGGAGCGCTTTTCTTCACAGTCTGTTTGGAGGACAACAGGAGGCTAAACGTTTCATAAGTGAAATAGTAACAGAATGAGGAAGGTAGGTCTGCTCGGGTTGGACATGTTTGACGGTGACCTCGGCCTCACATCCCTCCAACACTTCCACAGACCATTGTGCTGCTTTGGAATGGCCCTTTAACAGCCTCTTTTTTTTTAATGCTGTTTTTCTCTTTCTCGGCTCGCTGCTCTAGTTTAAAGAGATCTGACTGTTTCTGCCTAATGCTTCTTCACAGCTCCTTCTCTTCCTTCCTTCTGCTTAGGCTGGTCTGTGGGAAATGAAGTGATGTCGACCGGAGAAGCTGCTGGGTTCTGGTCACAAAGGCTCTCTGATCAATAATCAATCCAGTTTGAAACAACTTCATTAACCCAAAGCGCAGTCACAGTGTATTCTTTAGAAGCGACTGCTCCCATTGGCTCCAGTAGCAGAGATCTTCACAGCCGTCACCCAGCAGCTTCTAGCTCAGATGTTTTCACACGTTGCAAAACTGCACGTGACCGATGCTGACTCATGTTTTGCTGCTCTGTCTGTCTGCTGTGTGACGACAAACAGGATTTAACTCGTACACTGGAAACTCAGCAGGAGTTGTAGGATCAGGAGAAGTCTACAAGGACCCGCGAGACAAATGGACGAAGAGGTGAGCACTTCACCTCAAAATGAATGTTCTGTATGCGTCGTGTAAGGGTTTCAAACCTTCACGTCAGCCGCTGTAACGCCGGCCGCGTGTGTGTTGCAGCCAGGAGCAGGAGAACTCGATCCCCAGCGGCGCTCCGGAGAGTCTGACCTTCAAGGAGCGCCAGCGTCTCTTCTCTCAGGGGAAGGAGGTTTCCAACAAGGTCAAGGCTTCTCGCAAACTCATGGAGCTGGAGAACGAGCTCAACACCAAGTAGACCCGAGCCTTTCACCTCCCAGCGCCACCTTAACACCAACATCGCCACGGTAACATTAAGGTGCTCCTGGGAAAATCCGGGGTCGAGAGAGCCGGCGCTCGCTTCCCTTACACTGACCGTCTCCTCCTGTTTGTGTTGTTTCTCCTCTCCCCCCCCCCCCCCCCGTTTTTTTATTTTTTTATTTTAATCATCAAATAACTGGACCGTTCACTCTTTTTTTTTTTGACGTAGCGATATCGTTGCAACAGGAGAGACATTTATGGCTTCAAAATTTCTTCCCCTCGTTAAAGTCTGTCAAAGATATATAATGATAAAGCACTGTAAAAAAAAGTTTTAATTATATCTAGTGAGAATTTGAGAATCACACGACAAAGGGGGATATATTTTTGTTTGTAAAATGGTTCTTGGGGCGAGGGATGGAGAAAGGTTTATTCTCATTTTAATCTTTTTTTAAATAGCTTACCGAAATATGAACAATTTTATGGTGTTATTTTATGCTCTTTTTTTTCTGCATCATGTTGTTTTCACACTTTTAATTCCTTCTTGCCAGCAGAAAATGCCCGATGTTGAGCTCCAGACCAATCTTTTATTTTTATTTTAATGTTTTTTTTTTTGTTTTTTAATTCTCAGTGAGTGGAAACACTGTTATTCATTCCGTAGCAAGGAAGCATGGGATTTCTTTTTCTTTTTTTTTTCTTTAATGTTTTAGATAAACTCTGAAAGATTCTCCAGAGGAGGATCGTACAGTCCAGAGAAGGATCTTTAAGTGCACAACATTACTGTAAATATTTGGGTCCACAACTGTCTCACTCTTTTACTACTGTAGAAACCTGCCAGGAAACTAAACAACTGCAAAACTAATGTGATTTAACAACATTTTGGTGACAGAAAAACCCCAACAAACCCCACTGCTTCTTGCCGTCAGTGGACTTACATTTTTAAATGTTTCTCTCCCCCAACTTGAGGTAATATTAATTTTATTTTCTTTTAGATGGAATAGTCATTTCTTTTGCAGAGTTGTGTGAGGTTAATTTGACTGATTGTAGCCTAAATTCAAGACAGAAAAAGGAACTCTTTCACTCACAATGTGATTAATGTTGGTTTTCACAATAATAATAATAAAAAAAAAAAGAAACTGCAACTACTCTTTAAGTGCTTGTTTGCTTTACAGATATTTATTTCGAACCTTGTGGAAAAAAAAAAACATACTTGCACAAAAAGTTGTTTTTACTATTAATATGTATCTGCAAACTGTTTGGAGAAGTGAATTACATTTGGGACCTCTCGTACTGTGGTAATAATCTGTGTTTTTCTGCATTAGAGACGGAAAAAAAAAAGTTCTGTTTTTACACCAGCTGTAGTCGGAGGGATTCAGATGTTTTGACAGAATTGTGACTGTACAAATATATATACACACAATTTCCATAATCTCACTCACCACCACTGCTGCTCTGCTGATGTAAAAGATAAAAAAAAAAAACAAAAAGAAAAAAAAATAAGCAGGAACACACTCCAGATCCCGGTGTGTCCCCGAGTTTTAGACGAAATCTGACAATAGTGACGTTTCAAATGTATCTCTCTTCTGCAGTTTGTTTGAGTGACTCCATCCTGTGTGTGGACTTCTTTTATTCTTCTCTCCAGGAGCCTCCACTAAAACTACATGACGAGATAAGACGCTGTTATTATAACTGACCTGTAAAAACACTACAAGACGTGTCTCCTCCTTCCCCCCCACAACAACAACAACAACAACTCCTTTTTAGGTTTCAAAATGAACTGAATCATTTAAATGGTTTCATGTTTAGCCTTTTGTAAATCATTAATAAATACAGATTTTTCAACAGTGCAGGCTGGACGTGTGGTCTTTTGTTAAGGTATTAAGAATGTTTTGATTAGTCTCATTTTCTAGGCCACTTTACAATTAAATGAAAAATGTAGAGGCTTTTACAGGGATTTCATTGCTTGAATGAAAAATAGGTTGTGTAGTTGTTGATTTTTGCATTTTTTGTTTACCATATTACATTATAAATGAGGCCACTGTACCTTGAGATATATAATAACACTTTCTAACAGGTAACTGCAGCTGAAACAAATTTCTTTACAGCATTTATTATAACTTGTACTTGAGTATTTCAATTTTAGCACTTCATACACATATCAGCTACTTCAAAAGAGGATTTTACACTCAAGAACTGATTTCGAAATTAAAAAGTAATAGCACCAAATTTAAATCTATCAGTGATGACAAAGCATTGAGTAATTTTAACTTACCATCTATGGAATGCCATATTATTCAATAATAAATACATCAGTAAATATTCTTAAATACAATAATTAAATAATATTTTGGGGGGGAATAACTTTTTTCATTTAACTTTTTATTTACTTTAGGATTTACTTCACCCATTCGCCCTCACAATATTATTTGATAATATAATTTTAATATTTTTTTGTATATTATTTTATAATCATATGTCTTTCTGTGCCCCCACTCACCCACCCCCATTATTGACGTAATTAAATGATAGTTGTCAGTACATTTAAAAACTGTTTATAGTTTATCGTTAATTCCAAAACGTAAATAAATGGAAAACACAGCACGTGTTAGCAGCAGTCCGAGGCCACCACGTGCTCACTGATTCACTGTAATTATGAGCCTTCATGACGACGTTTCCACCAAACATGAAGACGAAGACAAACATGGCGGCGTCACAGTACTGTAGCGCTGTCGGCCGTCGGGGCGTCTCAGCGCTGTACGATAGCTGTCGATATGAAATTAAGAATGTGCCTCCAGTAAACACACAGAAGGCGATGTAGCGTTCGACTTAGCTCATAATCACATCTTCAGACCACAAGTATTAACTGTCAGGATGGCCGAGCGGTCTAAGGCGCTGCGTTCAGGTCGCAGTCTCCCCTGGAGGCGTGGGTTCGAATCCCACTTCTGACATCAACCTTTTAACACACACCTAGTGGTAACTTTCTCACTGGCTGTGGGTCGACCTCCTTTTGGTGATTTGGGGAGAAACATGGCGTGTCATGTTCCTTCACTACCGAGAACGTGGGTTCTCCTCGAAATCACTTCACAGACTAGTAACAGCTGGAACGTCTCTATAAAGTTAAAGTGTAATCCTAGTTTTAATACTGGCTGAGTTCAGAACTAAATCTTTAAGGTAAACACATACCAACTTACGACTGTGACATGACTTACTGTTAAATAAACAATCCTAGCTCAGCAGCACCATCCAGTGGTGTAACATGGGAGTGCAGCTCATCTTCACCAGCGGTATCTTCTGCATTGTTGTTCTTTCACACCTGATTCATTCATAGTCCACCAGCAGCAGAGAGAACAAAAGTATGTGAGCACAAAATAAGTATCAATAAGGATTTATTTTTGCACCACAAAAGAGGCTTCAACTCAAAATCTGTTAAACACAGGTCACTAATTCTACAAAAGGTCAAACCAAGTGTTAGAAACACTGAGTTAGAAACTGGATTATTTAATGAGAAACACTTTTTGTCAAAGATTCAAACAACTCAAAATAAACAACTACACATGCAAATTTCCTATAAAGTTGTTCGAATTAATCAAACATTTCGTCTGCTACGTATTTAGACCACGCTTTTAAAAACAAACCATCAACCAAGTTTTTTTTTTTTTTGTGAACAATCTAAAGAACGATACAGAAAATATCTTAAACATCCATCAAAATATGTGTACTAGTCATGTAAAGACAACCGCAAAACAGAACAACCTCATATGAAGAAAACATCTCACTGAAGGCCTTAAAGAGACAAATCTGTTCACTAACTTGTTCTTTTTTAGACAAATGAAATGGCACCACATCAACAAAAGCACTAAAAAATATATGACGACAACAAACTTAGTAAATTGAACTGCCTAATGTGGAATCACTGCATCCAAGTTTAACCAAGCAGCCTTTACATCAGGAAACCAGTTAGAGAAGAAAAAAAAAAAAGACAAAATGACATGCTGTGAGTCGTTGTTACATCATGGTTACACGTGTGCAGCATGTGCGAGTAGCAAAATCACAGGTCAGGAGACCATCATGCTATCAACAGCAAGACCTGCCCTACACATGGCTTTGTCACCATTAGTAGATGTGCACTTGTGATTCGTCCATGGACTCTAAACTGGAGCAGAAAGCAAACATCAACTTCTGCGTCAACTAAGACTTGACTCCATGTGACGTACTCTTCCACCCCACGATGAAATTCAAGTTGGAGGGTCAGTGTTTTGACACAGCTCAGGAGATTCAGTGCTCATCACAGATGGTGCTCGACACCTTTACATAACAGGACAGGACTAGGGAGCGACACAAGCGGTGCAGAAGAGCTGGGTGCACGGTGCTGCAGCACAAAGACACACCACTTCAACAAGGACTAAATTTAAATCAGGTACAGATTTAGATTTCTATAGACAACACCGACTAGATCCAGACATTGTGCTGAGTGACGTCTTCCTCTAAGCTTCATCCGAGCCTTCCTCTTCTTGCTCATACTCTTCCTCACAGTCGGACCCTTGGGGAAGAGCCTTACAGGGACCCTGCTCCTGGAACCTGAAGGTGTCAGACATTTAGTGTTTCAGGTTTTGTACATTTACCTTGTAAACCCGCACACACTGTTATTGTTGTGGTCTTTAAAAAAAAAGGTGTCTTCATTAATGTGAAACAAACATTTAATCAGATTTGATCATATAGTATATTAAAGATGTACAGAGTACCGTGAGCATACCTGAGTCCTAGCATGACGTCTATGTAAGTGGCGTGTCCAGCATCCACCAGCTCCTTGGCAACATGGACGCCGTCTGCCATAATGTCCACCTTCCAGTGTGTGTCTGACACAAACTCTCTGAAGAAGATCTGGAGGTTCTTCTGGTACAAACACTGCTGGAAGAAGACCACCGCCTCATCGGTCCACTGTCCGTCCACTGCTACAGGCGTGACCCCTCTCAAGCTGCAGGGGTTCGTCACCTTTGGGAGGTCTGTTATCTCCACTGGTAGCTTCTTCAGCTTGGAGCAGTCGTCATGTGGCATGTATTCGTAATGGCCATAATCCACGAGGTTCAGGACCACTGTGGTGTCGGCATGTACGATTTCACCTCTGCACCACTCATTCCTGGAGTCTGATTTCAACAGGCAGCAGGTGCCAGGGAGAAGGTGGGCTTCAGGGAGAGAAGCCATTTGAGTGGGCAGCTCGTCCAACATGATGGACAGTCTGTTCCTGACAAGAAGCGAGTCTTCAAGAACAATGCAGAACTCAAAGGGAGTTATAACTGCAGCAGCAAAGCCAGAATAAGCTTTGTCTAAATCAACAGGCACAAAGGCAAGTTGCTGAGGAGGGCTCATGTCAGAGGTACATCCTTCTGCTTTGCTTTCATTTTGGGTTTCAGCAGGCGATGGGATCTTCTCTTCATTTCGCTGCGATAAGGTTTCCACATGTGTCATGAGGAACAGTCCATCTATGGTTATTTCAACCATCCAAAGGTTATCAGCTTCAGAATAACACGTAAAAACTACTTGTACTTCTTTGCTGATTATTGTTTTGAGGGTTTGACACCACAGCTTCTGAGTGTCTTCTCCTGCACTGAACCCCAAGTTGTTCATCTTGCACAACACTGCCAGGTTGGGGATTTGGGCCAGGTCGCTACACTGCTGTCGGATGGAGCCACTTGGAAATTCTTTTGTTACTCCATGGTCCACCAGGAGGGCTTTGTATGTCTGCTCATTGATCTGCTGAACAACACCTCTTTGCCACTTGTCCTTATATGTCTGAACTAAGCACTTGAGGCCTTGTTTGATATCCTCTCCTGCCAACGTCCTGCACTTATTTAGGTTGGTAGTGATGCAACTTTCTAGTGCAGCCAGCTGGTCAGTGAATCGAGTGAGTCTGACATAAAAACAGCCATTACTCTGGACTGATAGAATGGTTCCATTCTCTGTGTCTTTGGCTTGAATCGGTGCAGGTCGGAATACATCTGCAACGTTCCTCACTGCTTTGACAGAACAGGTTTTTGTTTTCCTATGAGCTTTTGAATCCCTCTTCTTTCTGGCGGGAGTCCCTCTATGACACCTGCAGGCTTTTACCTTCAGTCTAGGTATCAGCGTGACAGGTGGTGGTGCCGCCATCAAGTTTTCTCCTCCAACAGAAGGCATCGTTCCTTCAGATTTACTTCTTTCATTCTCAAACACTTCTTGTCTCTTTTCACAGGATCTCACTTTCTGCTCAGTTTCACATGAACTCATAGGAGACTCTTCTTCCCTTTCAGTTAAAGGGCTACTTTCAACAGCTGCTTCAAGTGCCATATTAAGACCATCTCCTGCATCTTGAACCTCAATCTTGACTTCCCATTGAGTTCCATTTTGCTGAACAAAGTCGACCATGAGCCGCTTCTCCATGACAGTGTCAGTGAAAGAAGCATCATTTCCATACATGCTCTTGTCCAACAGCGAACATGGTATGCTGAATCTTGGCTGACACAGATACTCCTCTGGTATGGAGTAAATCTTTTCTTTCCCAATGACTGCTGAGTTTCCATAGTCCACAAACTCAACTTTGACACATGAACTGGCTTCAAAACTCTTGACAACTGAACGATACACAGCGCCGTCCTCCTCGTACTCGGCCAAAACCACGTCATTGATTCTCAGAGATGTGGTCGTCTTCAAGGAAGCCCTTAAGATACTTGTGTTGAGATCGTCCCCCAGTTTCAAGATGGCAGGTTCGTCCTCTGACAGCTGCAGGAAAAAGCTGTTCACAGAGTCGATGTGGGAAGCGAAGCACTCTGCCAGGAAGCCTGCACTAACATTCTTGTCAGGCAGATGCGAGAGCCGGGTTACTTGTGTTACCCTGCTTTGTTGTGATCGCTCTGACTTTGCATCCTGGCACCCTCTTGGTTGTTGCACTGGAGAGTTTTTTAGAGGCTGTACTGTGGCACGGCTCTTTGATTTGTCCTCATTCTGTTGTTTCGCTTTTGTGTTCTTGTTCTGAGTTCTGCCATGAACCAGTTGTTTTGTGTTCTTTTCGGCACCTCTTTTGACATTAGATGTAGCGCAGCCTAAAGACTGCCCTGTTGGTTGACTTCTCCTCTTGACAGAAATATTTTTCCTGTGATGTTTTGTCTTTGTGCTGCTTATGTTCAAACTAACAGTCTTTGGTTTCTGTGAAAGATCAAGAATGAGCTCTTTCACCTTCTCATTGATGTTAACTTTTCCATCAAACAGCTGAACAACAAATGAACCATTTTCGCTCTTCTCAATGATCTTGACTGTCACTAGCTTGTTGAGGACTGTGTCGGTAAGCCACTCCTTGACATCTGCATAGGGCTCCACCTTGGACACTGAATCGAGGCTACATCTCATAGCCTGCATGGGTGTGTACAACAAAAAGCCTGAGTCCCTGGGAATGAACATGACATTGCTTTTCTCTACTATACTTGTGTTTCCATAATCCACAAAAAACACACTGAGATGCAGCGGCAACTGAACCGGATGTGTCAAGCCTCTGTACCACATGCCATTCAGGTATTTGGCAAGGCACAGTTTCCTCACGACGGCTCTCGTACTGGCTTGCATCATTTTTTCACTCTCCTCTGAGATGTTCTTCTCGAGCTCTTCGATGATTTCAGTGTTTCTCTCAAGATGGCAGTAGACCTCCCACTGACTGCTGACATGGGTGACGTAGACGTGTTCCTCATTTCCAGGTCTTAAACCATATGAGGAGTAGACAAAAGAGTCAGGAAACACTGTTAATGGTTGCTTTGTCGACACTGTCACTCTGCTTGCCAGGCCCTGTTCTAGGAGTTTTTTTGTGACGCTCTGCTGAGTTTGGATGTTGTAGAGATCCACAACATTGCACAGCCCTGTGTTTTTCACATTTAAGTGAGAGGCAACTCTACATTTTAGACTACTGCCGCTGTGGAGGACAAAGACTTTCAGCAGGTTACAAACCTCTGGACTCCAATCCCCACAGTTTTTTGGGTCAGCAGGTTTGATGAGGTTGTCAAGGCGACATCTGAAAGCTTGTCCTTCCAAAGAAAAATATTCAGGCATGATTGCCTGAAGACTGTTCTCACTGATTTCAACAGTACGGCCATGGTCAACTAACACTATTTTGGCGAGACCTTTCTGTTTTTCTATGATAAAGGCTCTGTACCACCTTCCATCACACGGTGACTGGGCAACGCAACATGAGTCTCCTGACCGGAGGGGGGCTGTATGAGTGGAGTAATACTGCTGCACTTTTTCCATCAGTTCCTCCAAAGCTGGAACCTTATCAAGAGGCTGGCACCAGAAATCTGATGGAGAGCTGATGTAGGGGCAGCGCACGGCAAACTCACAACCAGGCTCGATATTTAAAGCTTTGAAGCTAGCAGGGGCTTGATCTTTCTCAATTTCATTTCTGCATGACTTCTCTTCCTCCTCACAATCCGACCACTGCTCTGTATTCCCACTGATGTCCATTGTCGCACTGCATTGTGGGAGCCTCGTGTTATTCTGCACCACAGGCTCTATGGGAATGTATTCAGCTTGTTTGGAAGAGATGAGGAGCTCAGTGATGCTCCGACTTTTGTCACCTCCCATCTCAAAGAGGTCAACAACAAGTGTGTTTTTTCTCATCTGAACAACACGGACCAGCAAAGCTTTGTTTGTCACAATTTGCCTGAAAAAGTTTAAGGCGGAGCTGGTCCAGACGTCTTCCAAAGGAAAAACATTAACAAGAGAACAACACATGGCAAACGGCGATTTGCTGGCAAATGTCTCAGGTATGTTCTTGATCAGCATGCGTGGCACTTTTTCAATGTTCCCAAAATCAATAAAAAGAACTTCAGCTCCATGCTCCAGAGTGTCTGTCACCACGCCCCTGTAGAAGTGCATGTCTTTCTCATAGACTGCACAGCACAGTGTCCCAGGCTCAGGATTCATCAGCACATCTTCATCCAGCTCCGTTTGACTGAAGTGTTCCATCATTTTTGTCGTCATTTCTTCAAACTCATCGTTGCGTTTTTGGGTTCTGATCCAGAAGTGGTTTGGGTTCCCGACATGCTCAACATACCCAACAAAGACCAAGCCCACCTGGACCTCTTCTGCTTTCAGCGTCTTAACCAATGCTTCACCCACGACTGTCTCGTAGTGCAAACAGCCAGCCTGACGTGACGGTTTTGTGTCCAAAACTGTCTCAGCTTTGAATGTGCAAAGCTTCTGGATGGGCTCTGGTTCCTTCACATTATTATCTGTCAAACCGATTACAGTGACAGAGTACAGATGCTGCTTTTCATCAAAGCCACTGATCTCCACATCTAACATTCCACCAAGCAAGCCCGCCTTCAGGAAACTCAACTGCTGGGTTTTGAGCACATGATCCTGATCAGTCAGGGAGGAGAGCGAGCATGCGAATGCCATGATGGGTGTTGAATGGAACTCAGGTGGCAGCCTGTGGATGTTCTCTACTTTGACGGATTCAAAGAATCCATAGTCAATGAACAAAACCCGAACCTGAGAGTTGACTGAGAGAAACTGCACAAAGCCTCTGTACCATTTCCCATCTTTGCCTTTAATAGAGCACAGCAAACCCAGGTTCTCTGGAGTCTTCTGGTTGCATTCCTTGGTTCTGGACTCACAAACTGCAGCCAACTTCTTTGACATTTCCCAAAGATCTGCTTCCATGCTCGCTACTTGACAATAAAACAGCCCGGGGTTGACAGCAGCAGTTACTCGCACTTTAGCTTGTGTCCCACAACTCAACTTAGGTCCACAGAATGACAGAATGTCCTCATATCCCTGCAGACCTGAGGATTTGAAGTACATTTCTTGTCCTCGTGGCTTTTGAATGAGTAAGTCAGGAACTGACGCGATGCTTTGTTTGAGCGGCACCTCTGTGAGCATCTCAACCAAGAAAAGGAAGGTATCTGTGTCCACATGCCTCCCAAAGCCATGGCGCACCAGGTCACTGTTGATGTCAGGGACTTCCAGTAAGAGGACTTCATGACAAAGGAGAGCTTGAATGTAACCTGCAACATTTCTGCCAATCAAGCTTGAGAGATACACCTCCACTACAGAGTGTGGACAACTCTGAAGGAGAAGCACATTTGCAAGAAAGCCGCAAACTATTTTTGGAGGCAGAATGAAAAAATCACCTGAACAGGAAGATATGTGGGCAACGTCCACACTCAAGACGTTACCGTGATCTATGAGGAAAACATCAAACGAGTCCTCCTTACGGTTCTCAACTCTACCTCTGAACCAGCGAGCTGAAGTCAAGTCTTCTACAAGGCAAAATTCTCCCACGTCCACCGCAGCTTCAGTCTTTGGGGCATTCTGTATTTCTGACTGCAAGATGTTATAGTCAAGTTCACATATGGTAAGGTGTTGTCCCTGGAAGTGTATCAGGGTTGCTTCTGGATTCCAGTCCAGGTGAGTTAACTTGAGGTCCACTGGCCAAAGGGCACATGGTACCGATGGACCTGAGTCTTGTGACCTGTAAATTAAAGTGGCTTATGTTACCAACCTTCATCCGTCCATACATACATACATAGCTGGTGCTTGAGCATATTGTTCATTTTTAGATGATTAAAGGGCCGTACTGACTGGCACTTACACTGAAATTTACTTTGTTGTTGCATCTACAGCAATTTATAAAAACTGCTTAAAAACATTTGCCATAATTTGAACAGAAAGGATTTTCAAATGAATACGGGACATCAAATAACTCTGATATTCACGTGTACATTTTCTTTATCCAGAAGCTTCAGCTGTCAGTATATTAACCAGTCACTAAAAAAAGCCCAGATTCTACTCCATGAAATTCACAGGAGCATTCTTGCATCTGTACAGTTTTGGCAAATTGTTTTACATACTTCTGATGTCCAGAGTCCAGCACCGGCTGCATGGCAAAGAATCAGGAACAGTCACATCCCAAACAGAACCTGAGGGGAAAAAAGGTTTCAGTGTACTTACTATCATATCATCATCATCATCATCATCATCATCATCACCACATATATGTCACAGTCCAAATTAAAACCCAAGTGGATTTTAAATCTGCCTAAACCAGATTGAAATTCTGATGTGGTCTAGGCAAGATATTGAAATTTTGATTTGAAATCTGTCTGGGCACAACTACACTTTTGATTTCATCTAGACCAAATGAAATCCTTCTAATATCATAATGAGATTGTAATCCTGCCTGGGTACATTTTAAATCTGCCTCGGCAGAATTAAAATTTTGATTTCATCTAGACCAAATTGAGGTCTTTACTATAACAAATTCAGATCATAAGCCTGCTTAGGCAGGTTTAAAATTTGACCACACTAACTTAAAAATTAGAATTAAATCAGAATTATAAGATGGATTTCACCTAGACCAAATTAAAATCATTCATATATATGGAGTGTTTGTACCAGTTTAGTGTGACTGTTGGACAAAGATGTATCACAGCTCTTCATATGTGTTTGAATGAACATGTTGGTGTGACCCTTTGGTGGTTACAGCATTAAAGAATGTGAGCTTCACACCGTGGTGAAGTGTGGAGATCATATCATTTGCCCGGGCGGGATTACAATCTTACTATGATATAAGAGGGATTTTAATTTGGTCTAGGTAAAATTAACATTTTAGTTCTGCCCTGGCAGATTTAAAAGACCAAATCAGAATTTTAATCTGGCCTAGGCAGATTTAAAATCTACCTGGATTTTTAATTTGGACTGTGACATATATACTAAGTGTGCAAATCCGTAATGAAGCAAGGCTGTTCACTGCAGAATAAAGGTCACAGCAGGATAATAGGGACGTGTGGCCCCATACTGAGTATCTGCATCTTCTACATACCGCTGGCCTTTCATCACCTGTTTAAAAACTAACATCCAGTTTCCAAGACATGGATTAACCCTAGTCCTCAACTTAAAGAAAACATCAGTCAAGGTCTCCACAGGAAAAGAAAAGAAAAGTAGGACTACACTTAATCTGTGAAACTGAGCCTGAGAGTAACTGTACAAACTACCAGCTGCAGCCCCGCTTCACTGCAATCAACAAGATCTACAGACAGGGTGATCCTCTCATGGAGCAGGTTTGTGAGACTGGATTAGCTTCTTTATGCACAAAAGCAGGCGATATGTGGGCTAAATAAACTGTCTGATTTCCACAATTAAAGTAAAAAACGGAGTTATATCTTATGTAAATCTGATCACGGAGCTATAATACACGTGTTGTTAGATTCAGTCTGACTCGGACGTTGATGCAGTTTTATAATATCTGATCCACATAGACGTCTAGGAATAACAAAAAACGCATTTTATAAGCTCAGAATTTGCCTCACTTTTTTTTTTTTTTTACACTGTGTTCAGTGTCACAATAATCCACCGGCACTTATCGACACATCCAGTGGTTCACACTAATCAGGAGCCGCTAACAGAAGCTGACTTCATGTTCCAACAGGTTAGCTCATACAGGCTAATGACGACGTTTACAGTAACTCTCCGTCTGGACAAATACAGGCTCCACACGAACATGTTCTCACGCAACCTGAAGTCTTTACAAGCTATTAAAAATAAATATCCAAACTATTTATTTATCTATGCGAGGTGAATTTATATAAATGTCACGAAAACGTCAACACCGAAATGCGCGGCTAGCTTCAAATTTTAGCATTCCCGCTAGCTTAAACTTGAGTCTTGCTACGGAGTTAAAATTAACATTTAAAATGTAGAAACCTGACAAACCGCCGTTGCCTTGAATGAACAGTGAGCAGGAGGCCTGGCTGATCTTACCAAACGTGACTCAGCAGAGTTTTTTCATGGCGGTGTGCTTCGACATTGAGCAGCAGTTAGCCGCACCAGAGTTAGCAAAGAGCCGACACGATGTGGAGGCTAAGGTCATAGTCGGGTCTACATCAGGCTACAGTTGGATGGTTTTATCTCAGCTTAACCTCAGTGACTGAGAGCACCGATCAGCTTCAGACATCCTTCTGACTACAGTTACCTGGCTCATATTGATGCCTGTTTCCTACCTTGTGTACCAGGATGCTGCAGTCCTACTACACGTGTCTGATGTGAGCTGCTGGGCGCCTCATGGAGCTCCACATCTGATCTGTGAAGGATCGAGACCGTCCGTGTGCTCCAGTCTGGTATGATCTCAGATGTAACTATGATGCTGATTTAACTTCATGCTAAAATACTATACTTTTGATTTCGTCTAGACCAAATGAAAATCCTTCAAATATCATAATGAGATTGTAATCCTGCCTGGGTACATTTTAAATCTGCCTCGGCAGAATTAAAATTTTGATTTCATCTAGACCAAATTGAGGTAATTATTCTAACAAATTGAGATCGAGGTTTAAAATTTGACCACACCAAATTAAAAATCAGAATTAAATCAGAATTATAAGATTGATTTCACCTAGACCAATTAAAATCATCCATATAGATGTAGTGTGTGTACCAGTCTTGTATCACACCTCTTCATATGTGTTTGAATGAACATGTTGGTGTGATCCTTTGATGGTTACAGCAGAATGTGAGCTTCACATCATGGTGAAGTGTGGAAAAGCAGCATATTTTACATTGATACATGTGTTATTTTAAATATTCTTGCATATTGCAGTTTGTCAGTTCGTCCATCATGACAAGATTAATTGGCAGCAATCTTTAAAATCACTGGAAATTTGTATTTCTTTCAATTTCATCCCCGCAAAAATGTCAGATATTATCTAACTGTAGTTACTTAACTGTCCAAATGTGATGTTGCGATTTGCTTAGATAATTTTTTCCCTCATTATTAACATCCTTAGCTTTAGTAAACTGTAATAGGCATGTGTTTTTCTACCATTTTGTGACATTTTAAACCATTATTTGAGTACCCCCTCCTGCAGCGCCCCCTGCTGTCTGGATACTAGTGTTCAAGTTGCCCATTAACTGAAACTGAGAACTACAGAATATCACACAAATGCAGCTGTAAAAAAAAATAATTAGCAACTTGTAAGCCACAAATATGTGAAGTTAGAAGTTTATAAGAGCTGCTGCTGTTTTTCATAATCACTGGATGTATCCTCTTGACAACTAGGATGCACCACTTTTACATAATAACCTGAAATCAGAATCAGGACGGATTGATTGCTGTATAAATACAGCAGGAGTCATGAAATATGAAATGTAAAGAACTGTACGGTCTGTGTGTTTAGCAGGGTCACAGTGCAACACAAGATAATTAAGTACTAATGAATTCTTTCAAAGAAAATTGTGAGTTCAATGCTCTGTATTTGTATTTAAATGAATAAATTAGGTAATATAAGGTCATATTAGGTAAATAATACTTTGTAACTAACTATTCCTTTTTCCTTTTTCTTTCTTTAATCAGGAAAAAAGTCTTTTCCCATTTAAAATGCACTCCTAAACAGACTAACACACGATAATGTCCAGTCATGATGCACACGCAGGCCTTTCAGCTCTCACAACTGTCCAGATAAAGTGACAACAAGCTGGACTTAAATCTGTGTGTGTTCATGTGTATTTAACCCTGTAGAAAGGGCCAGCTGACTGTGGGAGGTAGGATGGATGGATGGACAGATGGATGAGGGTTTTTCTGTTAATCATTAATAAACTGGATTAGCCCCAGTCTTCTGTAAATATGATGAATGCATCCAGGGCTTCATTAGCTCTGCCTTCCCACAGCACAGCCTTACTAGTCTGAGGTTGTTCCGTCAGCACAGAGAAAACCTCAGAGGTTTTTATTTCCACTTTTCTTGTCTTAGTAAAACTGTCCAACATGCTGGACATGATGTTTGTTTTTACCTTTTCCTGGACCTGAGTGAAGGAGGGATCAACAAACTATGTTTAAGGATTAATTTGAGCTGCTTCAAACTCTGTAAGGATCTGATCTTTTCCATCCTTCAGTTTGTTATTTTGTCTTTTTTTTTTTTGTTAAATCTTTGGTTGACTTTTAAACATTTGACGTCTTTTCGGTCACGATGCCGATGAAGCGCAGCAGTGACAGTTCAGCCGGAGACGGCGTGTTTCTGATCCACTCCTTCACTAAGACTGTGTGCAGCTCACCAGAGGAGACGCACACAGACTTTAACGGACAGACGCACTTTCATCAGGAGGATGATTCTGGGATTAAATCAGGTAATGGAACATCTAATGTATGAATCATGCTGGGAGTTCAGACTTTATTTATTTTTATATATCATTAAGATTCCTATAACATTATCTCCTGTATCTTCTCCTGTTTACCTGATGCCATCTCTCCCAGTCTGTAAATATGAATGTGATTCTGTGGATGGATTGGAGATGGACTCAGGTGATAAAGTGACACAAGTCGGCCACACGGTGGCGCTGCAGCAGCACACTTCACTGAACCCACTGCAAGGTTCCATTTATTTACAGCACAAACTTCTTTGGCCCTCGCAGGTGATGACGAGGACACATAAGCAACAAGGAAGATGTGATTTATAAATGGATGAAATGCATCTTTACATTCAGACGGATAGCTGTAAATGTGGAATGTGAAGCTTAATGTAAATATTTTGCAGACGTTGATTTATATATAAATCTCAGCAGTTTTAGCTTAAATGACCAAATGGGAACTTTTCTTCTGGTTTTCAGCTAAATGTCTTGAGAGATGCACGAAAAGGAAGACAGATCACATCAGACCTATTAAATATAAAATGTAAACAGTGTTTTGGTTGAACACTGTTGTCACAAAGGGCTGTTTGTCAAATGGGGACATCAGACATTATTTTACCTTTTTTTATTTTAAGATGTAGAAATAAAACAGTGAAGGAAGCTTTTTATGGACACCGGGTTTGGTTCCTAAGACTAATGGCTTCATGTGACTCTGTTTATTACGTGAAGCTTTTCTTTCATTTCTGTCCAACTGTTGTCAAAAACCTTCTGATGCTGGACTTCAGAAATTGCCCCACAAGATTGTAGTGTAGTTGTAGTACCAAAACAGATGATTTTACACTATCTGGTGCATATACTGATAATCTATGAGCTCCTGAAGCGTCTCATTGCATTTCTAAACACCTTATTCATTGTACCTTGTGTGTTTTTGTGCTGTTTTTCAACTGAGTTTATTTAATTTAGCTTGTTCGACACTTTGTCATTGTCTGATTAGTTGCAATAACTATTTTCTTCACTTTTATAATCATGGCACGACATTAGAAGTGTTCAGGTTTGTCTCCTTTCTTGCTGCAGAGTGTCTTCTTTTCAAGTTTGTACAAAAAGAAAAGGAGAAAGAAAAACAAGCTCTTTGTGGCTAAAAAGCAATTAAAACATTCCTATTGAGCACAATAACAACAAGTCTTTGAATAGCTGTTCCAGCACACTTCAGGAAATAATGCTCCATTATTTGATTCCTTTTAACATTGCTCATATACTTTATTGTTTGCTGTGTGCACACACCCGCGGACGTGATGAAGTGATGAATGAAATCACGAATCACCTTCTCAAGGTCAGAAAAAGAAAGTGAGTTTCTTCTTCCTCTTTCGTATCGCAGCCTGTCTTTAGATTAGAAAATAAAGGCGTATTTCACAAGAAGAACCTTGAGACAAGTAAGGAGTCACTGAGGGGTTAAGAAGAAACATTGAAACCGAAATATAAATCTGAGAATTACATAAAAAATATTCCATTAGTAAAGATTAGTATAATGTCTGATGTACGAGCAGCCTGTCAGATATACAGGCATGAACTGATTCAAGGTTTTATAATGGATACAGAGAGGATGAAGAGTTTACAAAACCGGGTTGGTTTGTAAAAGACTAAAAGCAGCATAGTTTAAATCAAAGAACTCTAAAACAAAACCAGTTCTATGTATTTCCAGTTATTCTGATCACAGGATCTTACAAATTATGGTAAGTAGTGTAAGAACTAGTAGAGTGTTTTTCTGTTCAGACATCTTTTGTGCACTGCTGCTTCTACATATGAAGAGCTAATTTGCAAAAACAGACAACTCCATCTTGGGTTCTCTCTGGGTTCTCCGGCTTCCTCCCACAAGGTCCAAAAACATGTTGAGGTTAATTGGTGATTCTAAATTGTCCGTAGGTGTGAATGTGAGTGTGCTTGGTTGTCTGTCTCTAAGTGTAGCCCTGTGATGGACTGGCGACCTGTCCAGGGTGTCCCCTGCCTTCACCCTGAGTCACCTGGGATAGACTCCAGCCCCCCGCGACCCCAATGAGGATTAAGTGGTGTATAGATGATGGATGGACAACTCCATCTTCACAAACCTTCACCACTTTTCCATCGTCTACCTGAGACAACATCAATCAAACTCAAGTTATCTATATTTTTGTCATGTTGTTCCAACAGGATCAACTTCAGTTTAATTGATATTAACTCAAGCAAACAACAAAAAAAAAAGTTTTCTGAAAATCTACAAAAATGGAGTTATCTGTTTTTGCAAATGAACTCTTCGTATGTTTAGGAGGGTGATATGGAAAGACCAGTATATGTGTAAACTATAGTGGATAAAAGCAAAATTCTACAAGGGAACTGGTGTCGGCAACCTTTTTCTTGAATATTTCTTAAATTCATGCTCTGCAAAAAAAAAAAAGTACACCTCCTGTGAACACTGCTCTCTTGTTTGTCTGTTTCAGAAGCAGAAGACAGTAACGAGACGCCGTCGTCTGAGGACGATCTGGTGGACTTAAACTCCGACCTGACTATCAAACAGAGCATCACTGCCTCCAGGAAGACCATCAGTCAGATCATCAAGGACAAGAAGAAGCAGACCCAGCTCACTCTGCAGTGGTAAGATGACCGGCAACGCTGAAGGAACTAATATCCAAGATTCAAGGTTTTAGCGGTGACATCCAGTATCTCTACCCAATATTTTTGTTATTGTTGTTTGTATCACAACTGCTTAATTCACTCCCTCTATCCAAAATGCTGTTGAGTGGTGGAACTACTACTGGGCTGTGTGACTGTGTTAAATTTCCTATAAATGGGAGCATAATTTACTAAATGAACATCATGCTGTATTCAAAAGCTGCTGAAACTATTGAGTGAGACTGTATACTCTTTAGAAAAATGTTTTCTGAGGTAACAAACCAAGTGAGAAGAGCAGCGACTTATCATAGACTTCTATGCAATCAGACTTCTCTTTGCAACAGGAGGAGGCGCCCCCTGCTGGCTGAAGCATTTTTGACTGCCATCTTTAGAACCAGAGGCTACGTCTACGTCTTTGGTCAAGCTTTATGTATTCAGAAAGTCTCACTGAGATCTCTTTTGTGAGAGAGGCTTGAGAACAAATCACATAAAAGCAAGTAAAATACTCCATCCACATTACTATCATACACACACATAGCAAATATAAATGTTCACAAAGATTGTGGAAAATATGCCAGTAAAATCTAAAAGTCTCTCAGAAGAAAATTCTGCTGCTGTATTTTGAATAGTATCATTCCATTCTACATCAAACTGTACATACATTTGAAAGCTCAAAGCCTCATGATTCGTACGGTATAAAGTCTCTTAACATACCAAGACCAAAGCAACAATAGCTGCAGCCGTACTTCCTCACACTGTAATGTGTGTGTACATAGCAAAATGATAGTTTCTTACCTTTCTGTCATCTATAGGGTGCATACTTGTTGAATCTCAATGTGCTGCACACTGTAAAGATCCAACAAACAAGTTATTTATCTTATTTGGTTTAAAAGAAAAGAAAAGGAAAAGTGTGGATGTAGTCTGCCTCTAAACACAGAGTGTTTGTTTTTTAATCACGAGTATCAGAAACATTTCTTAGAAGTTTGTTAGGTTTTTCCTCCATAAGCTCCATCCATTGCTACAGTTGCTATAACATAATTCAATGCATCAGATTGGGACTGTCAACACAGACACCACATATAAACTTCTGTGAGATAGTGAGATTTACTGCTGCTGCTGATTGAATGATAAGCATTGTGTGAACTTGTTTGTGACAGGCTTGAATGTAACAAACAATAATTTACTTGTAAAAGTCCTTGGAAACATGCCAAGGGTAGTCGCTGAAACATGATCATACAGGCTATTAATTACCTGTTCAGTGCAGTCATGATGGTGAATTGCATGATGGTTTTCAAAGTGAAACAATCTCTGTTTTGGTATAAGACTCCGGTTTGAATTTTTAGGTTTTGACGTTCAGCAAGAGTTTTGTCAGGTTGGCTGCTGTCTGTCCAAGCTCCAAAGTATTTAGAATGTTAAACTGGATCAAATAGATTACACTCTGAAGCATGGATGTGATTGGGAACATCAACCCTATTCAGGACTTTCATTCAGATGGATAGCTGCAGAAGGTCTTTCTTGGGGTCCATTGGGCCCCAAAAGTCCTGAATAGGGTTAAAACTGCAAAAAGCCTTGAACCTACAAAGTTGCATCATCAGCATATAAATTGACATTACAGCACTAAATTGGAAAATAAAAGTTCTTGATGTACAGAGGAAACATTAGCGGCACTAATATTGAAGCCTATGGGTCTTTTTGTTTCACTTATGTGTTTGGTCGCGGTTTTCCAGATCAAGATTATTTCATGTAAAACATATGAAGAGCATATAAAATATCATCCTTTGTTGCAGTTGACACTCCAACAATATATATTTCAGTCTTCTTTGGCCTACAGTTATTTTACATATTACTCACGAAGCTGAGTTTTTGTCTGATTGGTGCATGTGAGTCTAATTTCCTTTTCTGGTGATTGTTTCTACTTTGTTTCCTCGAAAATATAAAGCTGAGTCATGTGTTTTCCATCAGTTGTATTTTTGCTGTGGAGCTCGAATTTCGCAGGTTTGTGTGTTCACTGTGTTCTCATATAGTGTCCTGATAATTCCAGGAGTGATTTTGTGTCTCAACAGGCTGGAGGAGAATTACATCGTGTGTGAAGGAGTGTGTCTGCCTCGATGTATCCTCTATGCCCACTATCTGGACTTCTGCAGGAAAGAGAAACTTGAGCCGGCCTGCGCTGCTACATTTGGAAAGGTGTGTTTCTTTTCTCCAAGTTTTCATGTAAAATCTGACACTGATGTGTTGCGTTAGTTTTGTGTAACTGATCTACCTGAACATTTTTTCTGTTTCTTGTTGTGCACTGTTAAAGAAAATAAAACAAAATACAATGCTTTCAGTATTAATTTTTTGGTCTAAACATTTACTTTTTGGTTATCTCTCAGTAAAAATGTCTAAACAGTATATATGTTGGTTTTCCAATCCTCATACACATCAACAACATGACTGTACAGGGACAAACACTAAATGCAGTTCATTATGATGGCACAGCAGAATCTTAATATTGATTTGATTACTTGCTAATTATCTGCTCATATTGATTGTTTGGTTCTCCCTTCAGACAATCCGGCAGAAGTTTCCTCTCCTGACAACAAGAAGACTGGGCACTAGAGGACACTCCAAGTAAACCCAAACTTTACTTACAACCATTTAATTCAAACATTGGGATCCTTAGAGCACTAAAATGTCTGATTCAGACATTGATTAATGCAACACAAAAGTAATGTTTGTACTTGATGATCATTATTTGACAATATTACCTTGTCATTTCACAGATATCATTACTATGGAATTGGCATCAAAGAGAGCAGTGCTTACTATCACTCCGTGTATTCTGGGAAAGGTTTGACCAGGTAACATTTACAGCTTGATTCCCTTGTTCTGAAAATGACTCACTACTGTTTTTTATTTTAAATCTTTAAAATTAGTATTTTTTTTTGTTTGTTTTTTAGAGATACTACCTGACTTGTCATAATCAGTGCTGAAAAACAAAATAATCATAAAGAAAACAATATGCTGTTATTTAAAAGCAATGAACTTGTGCTTTTGTTATGCTGGTGTTGAAACTTTTAGCTCATGGTATGTCGCTTTATTACACAATTCAACCATCTGTAAGTTTACACACAGGATTAAAAAAAAAAAAAAGAATTGTTAATCATTTAATTCTAAAATCAATCTGTTGTATTTTGATTGCAGATTTTCAGGGAGCAAGCTCAAGAACGAGGTAATATATATTCCTAATTTCATAAAAAAATGTCATAGGAATTGCAATTTCTGTCTTATTTTCGGAGCACTTCGGGACTTACGAACACAAGTTTCTCTGAAAGTTGATTCAACTAATGAAATGAAGTTTCTAAAAACAATCATTGGGATATTAGTAGACATTGAACATGCAATTTTGTAGAGAGTTCAAACCTTTGTACCCTAAACTTTTGTTAGTGCAACTACACTACAAGAACAACAGTGCGCATGCTAGGTAGTAGTGTACATTTGCAGAATACATATAGTCGATACCATCTCTTGTGCATGTACGGAAAAGAGTTGTATAAAAGGGTATATCTTCACCCAAACTGAGATCATTTCCTAAACCTAACCAAAAAGTTTTGTAACCACGTCTTGGTACCTGATAATGAAACTTAACAATAAGTTAAACAAAGATGCAAGTCAAACAGTAATACAAAACTCATGGCAATACAACAGTTCCTCTGTATGCACAGCTTTGGTTACTGGAAATAATCTTACATGCCATTTCAGTACCGCTCACATGGGTCGTATCAGACGATCATTTAAACCCGAGGACTTGTTCGTTCAGTCTAAGCTCTAATAACTCTCATGAAAGGTATAATTTTGTGAGGAAATGTAAAAGAAAAGTAAATCTTCCTATAAGGTATCACATAAATACAGGTTGATGCAACTTAATATGTTAAATTTGTTGAACTTGTTTTTTCAAGCTCACTTAACTGAGATTTTAAAACTTCTGAGATTACTTTATTTATTAAACTGGAGTTTAGTTGATCTATCTTTTTCGGAAGCAGGGAGACTGAAGTTTTAAATCGAGCCAGTTTAAATGATTTATAGAGTTGTATCAAGATTAACCGAGGAAGACTGGGCTCACACCGTTATGTTTTGCAGGGTGGCTTCACCAGGAAATACTCTTTGAGCTCTAAAACCGGAACATTGCTCCCAGACTTCCCCAACGCCCAGCATCTCCTGCTGCAGGGCAATATCTCCAGAGAAAAGGTTGGTGGCAAACCGTTGTCACTGTAGTTCCAGATTTTCTACGTTTTCTGTTAAAAAACACACAACATGCCTGCTTCATAGTGTCACATATAGCACCTGTAAATCCTCCTGGAAAAAATGTTTGAGTGGTTTGTCATGATCAGATCTTAATGTTTCTTTTTCAGGTGGACACTCTGATCATGATGTACAAAACACACTGCCAGTGCATCCTGGATAATGCCATTAACGTCAACTTTGAGGAGGTGATAATCACATGAAAGCATTTCATTGGTACTTAATATTTTTAAGTTTACATGTGCACTCAAGCTGATACAACTCTTGAAATATTTTTTTTTTTCAGATCCAGAATTTTTTGCTCCACTTCTGGCAGGGAATGCCCGACCACCTGCTGCCGCTGCTTGAAAACCCCGTTATAGTCGATATCTTCTGCGTCTGTGACTCCATTCTCTATAAGGTTGTTATGAAACTGTGTTTCCGTGTTTTATAAGTCAATTCATTTTTATTAATTGTAAATGTATAAAGGCCTAAAAATGCTAGATGCATATACCGTAATTTTCAGACTACTGAACACACTTAAATAAACATATAAGCCACACCCACTCACTTTAAAAAGAAAAAAAAGTTATACATATTTCATCACTTCCTCAGTCTCTCTTTCGTTGTCGCTCTCAATGTCACTTCCTTCTCGAGGCAAATTTATAAAAATCATAAAAATCCGTAAATTAGCCGCATCATTGTTTAAGTCGCAGCGTTCAAAGCGTGTGAAAAAAGTAGCTGCTTATAGTCCAGAAATTATTTTTCTGTTAGTTTCTGACGTAGAACAGATTTAGGTTTACCTTTTTGCAATAATGATGCAACATTTCTCATTTTGTACATTTTTATTGTGTTATTTTTGACCACTTGTTTTATAAAAAGGTGCTGAAATTCTGAGCTCATTTTGCAACTATTTTGAAAGTTAGGTAGCCGTTGAATCTCTAAGGATTTTCTCAACCAAAGATCATCCAAAAATCGCTGGTCACCAGTATAGAACACATATAAAAGATATATGTAGCCACCATAGTGTCACCCATTGGTTTGTGGACTGTCATCTTAAAGCATCGAGTTTGGAATTTAGTTGTTGCCATCTTGGTCTTTGGAAACTGTAACCTGAGGACACTATGCCCAGTCATACGGTAGCCACCTGCCAAACACAGGGTAGCCGTGGTTAAAGCATATCCTCCTTTGTCATCTATTTTCCTCTAAATGGGACCATCGTTTACTAAATGAACATCATGTTCTGAATAAGACTTGAAACTGGTGAGTGAGACCATGAGCTCATTAGGAAAATGACTATTGAGGAAACAAATGAAGTGAGGAGTAGTTGTTTGTTGTCTCATAAACTTCTATACGATCAGACTTTTTTTGCATCGGAAGAGTCTCACCGTGCTGGCTCTTTAAATCACATCCACATCGGCTTCATTTTTCAGACCAGGCTGTCTGGGTATGTATAGTTTATAGTCGCAAGTGTCCCTGAGCAAGAGAGAGGGAGGTGTCTTCTGTGACTTCTGAGCAGGGAAACATGAACGTAGCTAAGTAAGACAGATTGCCTCCTCCAAAAAGTATGAAACCCAACTTTATGAAGAAGAATAGATCTGGTTGTTCTCTCTGATTCATCAGTGAACACCTGAATTATCAGTGTGTTGCTCTGTTGTAATAACATGTCCGTTATTTTTCAGGTTTTAACAGATGTTCTGATTCCTGCCACCATGCAGGAGATGCCCGAAAGGTTTGTAACTTCAGCTTCACTTCATGTTCCCTTGATATGTTTTTCTTGAATTATTCATGATGCTTTCATAACACACAGTTCACATTTTATTGAGATAATCCTAAAGTTGTACAGTTGTAGTTTTGGCCATCACTTGCATTTCACTGCCACACAGTCCAACCAAGTGCAAGCATCAGATCTTCACATTATTAATAATGCTGTTTACAGTCTGTTGGCAGACATCCGTAACTTTGCCAAGCACTGGGAGCACTGGCTGGCCTCCTCTCTGGAAAACCTCCCAGAATGCCTTGCAGCCAAGAAGCTCCCCATAGCACGTCGCTTTGTTTCTGCTCTGAAGAGACAGACCTCCTTCTTGCACCTGGCACAGGTACAACCAGTAATATAGTTTTACTCTAATGGCTCAAAACAAGCACCATTTCTGAGGCAACTCTTCCATCCTTCCGTTATTCCAGATAGCACGTCCAGCGCTGTTCGATCAGTCTGTAGTGACCAGCATGGTGCTGGATATCGACAATGTGGATCTCAGCAGCATCAGCTCGCAGCCGCTGCTCAGCGTAACGGCCACTGGAGACCAGGACCCGGATATCTACTCTGAGTGTAAGACTACTACAGACCGTCGAGCACATGTTTGCATTGATCATAACCAAGGTTTGTTTTTTAAAAGGCTAGTATTAGATGATTCACATTAGTAATTCCATACACTGATGTGAATGTACTGTATGTTTTTAAAAGTTACTGTTGGGATGTCCCGACTGAGTTATTTTTTCTTTTGCCCCAGATTGGATCCAATTAATTTCGTGCTTAGTGTCTGATACTATTTTTCCAGATAAAAAACACTTTAAGTAGTGTAGATTAGCTGTAATACCTGGTTACTGGGTCGTACTTCTTACTGTTTAATGCTGTAGCAAACAGAAGAAGTGGGCACTTGCGTGTAAAGAGGAAACAAAGTCATCTGTGAGGCTTAATGACGTCCTGCCAGCGCACATGTATTAACATAAAGTTGGAATCCTCTTGAACATTGTGCTGTTATCCCAGTGGCTGAATGGTTTTGCTCGCAGTAGCAGTGCATGATCAATAAAAATTGTGCTGCATTTATGTGACAAATTATGCAGCTGTTTGTCGATATTTCTGTTGATGTCACTGTGCTTATCAAGGAATTTATTCAACTTTCCAACATACATATGGAAGTGGATGTAAACAAAGGACTGGGCTTGTTGACACTGATCATTTGAAAGTTGCCATGAACGCCCCGAGCACAACATCACTGGTTTCTGTTGCCCCAAAGCAAAAGAGAATCTCTGAAATAAATGAAGAAACACTGACCAACTTCTCTCTTTCTGTGGTCTTTCTCTTTTTTCCAGATGACTCCATTACCGTCTTTCAGGAGCTGAAGGAGCTGCTTAGAAAAAACGCAACGGTGGAGTCGTTCATCGAGTGGTTGGACTCTGTAGTGGAGCATAAAGTCATCAAGGTTGTTTAAATGTGTCTCCTCATGTCTGGACACAGTTCTGCAAATATTCTGTTCTGCAGCTGAATGTTTTTCTTTTCCGCCTTCGTGTCTTGATCAGCCCGGTAAGCAGAGCGGTCGATCAGTGAAGAAGCGAGCCCAGGATTTCCTCCTCAGGTGGAGTTTCTTTGGTGCCAGAGTGATGCACAACCTCACACTCAACAACGCCTCCAGCTTTGGTAGGAAGTCTTTTACCCTGTTACTATCGGATGTTTTTTAGATACTGGAAGACGTATCAAGATTGAAACAAGCAGACAACACCGTGTCTTATCATTTCCACCTTTGAACTTCAGTGTACTGATGACAGTCTCAAAAACACAAATTCAGACTTCCAGAGTTTCATATGTCACAAAACTAAGGAACCAATCCTGCGAGCACATTGACAATGTATGGATGATTTACTGTAATATTATAGCTTGGTGTTGAGTAGGCTGCAAGGTGGCGCAGTTGGCTAGCACTGTTACCTCGCAGCAAGAAGGTCGCCGGTTCACGTCCCGGTGGGGGCACCGGGATCTTTCTGCGTGGAGTTTGCATGTTCTCCCTGTGCAGCGTGGGTTCTCCAGCTTCCTCCCACAAGGTCCACAAACATGTTGAGGTTAATTGGTGATTCTAAATCGTTCATTGGTGTGAATGTGAGTGTGCTTGGTTGTCTGTCTCTAAGTGTAGCCCTGTGACAGACTCCAGCCCCCCATGACCCTCGTGAGGATTAAGCGGTGTATAGATAATGGATGGATGGATGGATGGATGGATGGTATTGAGTAGCACTGAGTAGTTTTCCAGTGTTTGATTAGTGTCATAGGTGAGCTGGTGTGCTCGAGCTGCAGCAGGTGTCAGATAGTTGGCTGGAGAACGAGGTATCAGCTTCTTAGATCTGCACATTCTAGAAGAAACAACAG
>NW_007577970.1:172936-194358 GCF_000690725.1 Stegastes partitus
CCAGTGCTCTACATAACACAGTATACATGATGACACATTGTGTGAAATTGTAAGACCTGCAAATCTTCATTTGTTATTACAATATTGCTGTAACTGTAAACCACCGTCATTGACAAGAATGAAGGCGTCAGACATTTTAGGTGACAAATCCTGATTTCATAGACACTTTTCAAGTCAAATACAGCAAAGGAGGCTTACAGGAAATCTGCTCCAAGTACTGTAGCTCCAACAGATTTCACTGCATCACCGACAGTCAGGCAATATTAGATCATCATTTATAAAAGCTACACAGCAAACACAGTGCCAACATACACACTGTTTTGTATTGTTTAGTGATATTTTTAACTTCTGCCCAGCTAATTAATTTGCGTTCCTTTCTTTTCCATCAGAAAACACACACACACACACACACACACACACACACACACACACACACACACACTCAGGTCTAATACAAGCGAGCTCGGAGCAGATTGCTACAATAGTATCATAAATTGTAATGGCCAGACTCTCCTTGATTACACAAAGTCTTATCTGTGGGTCGCGTGCTCTCTGTTCAAACACATGCACACAGATTACGTGTGCGTGAATAAACACTGACCATTTGGCGGGTCCCTCTCTCTCTTAAGTCCCACTGGAGCTCAAACACAAACCTGCGACCCCGCAGGTCAAACAAAGAGCTGTTTAGTCCTAAAGGTCAAAGGGCAGATACAGAGAAATCACAGAGTGGGAGCTCAGCTGGAATCACAGAGGTTTTCTGCAGGTGTGATAAAGTCGTTCTTGACCCACGCTGTTATCATTTATTCTGCATTTTGGCATTGACAGGTTCCTTCCATCTGATCAGGATGCTGTTAGACGAGTACATCCTCTTGGCTCTGGAGACTCAGTTCAACAATGACAAGGAGCAGGATCTGCAGAACCTGCTGGACAAATACATGAAAAATGCAGGTATCAACATCACAACACACAAAGAGAAGCTCAGCTGCTGTCAGACATCCAGAATTAACTCTCTGCAGGTCCACTGTCTGTTTAGGATTTAAGATCAAGGTAGTGGTAAAGGTCATCTAAATGTAGCTGCAGATGATGACAAACTTTGTAGGATGAGAATAGTAAAGTCTGTTTATAAGGGAAATAAAAGTGCAAATGAAAAATACAAGAAAGTGGCTGAACTTCAGATTGATTGTGATTAAAATTACCCACCTTACATAATTGGAAGAACTGATTAATGTTAATTTAGGTGTTTGTTTACACTACATCCTCATATAGCATGTAATGAGTCCTACAACGACAATAAATCAACGTCAACACAACTGCTTTTATGGAGAAACTCAAACACTCACAGTATTACGCGACGCTGTGTTTGTCTCCGTCGTGTTTCAGATGCCAGTAAAGCAGCGTTTATGGCCTCGCCCAGTTCCTGCTTCTTAGCCAATCGCAACAAAGCCACGGCTGCCACCGACCAATCAGTGAAGAACGAGTCTCTGGGAGAACACGTCTACATGTCTCTGTCCACCAATCAGCAGCAAATCCTGGAAGCAAAAACTGTTCTCTACCAGGGGACCGACCCTTCTGGGTTCACAGTTTCAGGTAAAAGGAGAGCAGCTACATTTCAGAAGTGGTCTCACACCTCAACACTTTACCCTCTAAAATCTGATCTCTTCAACCTTAAAACCCTACTGATGCACTTGGCAAACACACATCCCTTCTTGTCGACTGAATGAAAGTTTTTTTGTAGCAAGGTGTAGCGCATATCTATTAAAACCACATGCAAACGTCCAACAAAGCTAATTGCTCGTCTGTGAGAAAAATGACACTGAATTTATATCAAATTTAATCATAGTTACAACCTACGTACAGCTCTTCACATGCATTCCTCCTGTTTGAATAATTCATGAACTCGTCCCTGTATGGTATGGAACTCACATCTCAAGAAAGAGCAGAACTAAAGCTTTGTAATTGTGCTTATTCCATATTTACAGATGATATGAAGACAGATACAACTTCTGCAATGTAACCTTATATCTTCACTAATATCCTCAATCATTTTCAGAGTTCTTGAATCAGTCCTGATTATTTCACAAAGCACCGCATAGCAAAATGAGCAGCAGAACCTGCCCTTCCTAATGCCCTTTGTTTCTTTGCTCCAAAATGCTATTGAGGCATCTGGTTTTGAAGATTTCTGCACTGTCTCCAACATACGGCTGATGCTACATGGCACTTTGCCTGAAACAATTGCTTTTTATTGCAATGATTCCAAGATTGTGGTCAAAATAAATAAGATAGGACATTTATTTCCATGAGGCACCAAGGTTTTGCAAGGTTCCAGAAATTCTCCCCAATGCAAATATGAACAGATATCGCTACTGTCAGCATTTTATAGTGACAATAACAATTACATAATTTGTTGTCCTTAATAAAGGCTAATATAAACATCTAGATAGCCTAGACTGTTCTGAAAAATCAAGATCCAGCAAGTATGGCGAGTTCTTATAATGACCGAGATAAGAGCTTAAAGGTAAAACTGTCAGAGTTAAGATAATAATTATTAAACGCTGATAACAACCCATATCACTGTCTTAGATGTGGCTATTTTAAAAAGACTCTGATTTAATGCCCTGAAAATAGTGTATCAGTGAAATGTTATGCAGAGATAAATCATTTCAGATGACAGAAGCAATAAAAAATCTGAAGTCTGAACATTTTTCCTTGTTACGTTTTTAGAATTAAGTCTCCACATAAACAGCAATCTTGCTTTTTCGTGGGAACTCTGATATGTTGTTTTCTCTGACCATGAGAACAGATTTTCTGAAGCCTTAAGTGCCGACACAACATGACAAAAACGTATTCGGACACCCAAACATTGCATCCATATGTTCTAAGTCATGACCATCAGAGAGGTCAGACATCCATGTTGGATTCTGAAGTTTGGCTGCCGTCTATGTTCCAGTTCGAGTAGACTTAAGAATTTCTTTGTAATAGGACAATGGTATGAAGTTGCTAGCTGTACCTTTGTACCTTTATACCATTGTCCTATTACAAAGAAATTCTTAAGTCTACTTGTACTTTGAGGACAAAATGAACATCTTCGCTACAGTGTGTTCCAGTTCATCCTAAAGCTGTTAGAGGTTGAGGCTCTGTGCAGGTCAGTTGTTCCAACCAAACTGAGAAAAGTCAAGTCAGCTTGACACCGCCTCAGTCTTTACCGTCTCAATTTTAAAACTTTAGGAATCAAGCATAGATGTCATGTGTAAAGAACATTAGAAACAGGTCAATTACAGGACAATCAAGATGACATTATTGAGATGTTGTAAACATAAATGAAGAATATGCATCCAGGAAGATGAAAAGCAACTTCCAGGTGTCACCAAATAGGTACCTGAGCCCATGGATGTGTAAGGTGGACTTGGATCCTGGACTCCCTCTCACTTGGTTGAAAGTTTCTTGTCTGGTGTATGAGTGCTGGTCGCCTGCCTCCTGGGGATTACACATGACCGGATATTACCAGCTTCATCGAGCTACTACCTTCAGCTCACAGTGGAGCTGTTTGCAGCTGAGAGTGAAGTGTCAGCAACACCAAGTCTGATGCTCCAACAGAAAATGGTAGATTGCCTCATGCAGGTGAGGAGCTGCCCCACATAAAAGAGTTTAAGGGTTTACGACTGGAGATCGACGAGATGGAGAAACTGAGAGGTGATTTGGGACTGTGTCTGTAGTCATGTAGATACTGTACCAGCATCTCGTTATCAGTCCAGCTATGTTTCTTTCTTTACTTATGGTTACGGGCTCTGGCTACTGACTGAAAGAAAGAGATTGTAGATACAGGTGACTATAATGAAGTTCCTCTGCAGGGATCAAGGTGAGGAGTTCAGACATTATGAGGGCGCTCAGAGCAGAACTGCATCTCCTTCATGTTGGGAGGAGCAGTCAAGGATTCCAACTGGACGGCTCTTTAAGGAGGTATTCCAGGTCTGTCCGACTAGGAGGAGGCTGCAGGGCACACCAGGTTACACTGGAGGGACCTTTTATCCCCTCTGCCCTGGAAAATCCTTATTAAGAGGAAATGGCGACGGATCAGGACGTCCAGGTCAAATAGCTCAGACTGCTGCGGTGGATACTGAGAAGGTTAGAACTTCTTTCAGGGCCATTTTCAGTGGAGAAAATAGTCCCTTTGCCTGGGCAGGTACTTCTGAGCCAACCTGACAAACTGCTGTATGATTGGTTAAACTCAGATACGACAACAAGTGGTGTCTGGTCTGTTCTCTCAGTGTCCTCACATAGTAGTCTTCTTCTCTCCAACATCATATTCAACAATGTAAAATGTGCCATTTATGCTAACATAACAAACCCTCCATTGCTCTATTTCCTCTGTGCTCATATAGCTGGAGCTACATCCAGGAACTACTGTTTGCGACTGTTGTTATTTGTTGTTGTTGTTTTTGTGCTGTTGTGGTTGAAGCTGTCCACAATGGAAACAGGAAGACTGAAAGGCTTTATTATCGGGCCATTCCTGTCAGTGTTCCCACCACTTTGTGCCTGCTGTGAGTTCCTGCAGTCTTATAATAATGGACAAACTAAGTCTTCACCACGTATTTATTTGTTGCAATACCGGGAGTGGGTACAGGGAAGAAACAGCAGCAAGTGTGAGAGGCAGTGCTGTGTCCAGGGTTTCTAATACATCCATTCCTGAGCTTCACAACCCTGAATAGAAGACAGACAAACAAGCAAGAGGCAAAACTCAAGTACACCATTAATACCTTTTATTGGAAAAGAAACAAACACACAGACAGGAGAGTGAGGAAGACAAGGACGACATACAGGGAGAGAGGAAGAGAGAAGTCCTTCAGCCAAGCCACCGTATAAGCTGCCTGTCTCTTCCAGCGTCCTGATGACAGCAGATAAACTATTAGAAGCTACTGTTAAATAAATACAAGCAGCCTTGTATGCTGGACCGATGTTATAGTCAAGGTCTGGTCAGGTTTAGACACTAAAACTTCATCCCATCCTCACAATGTGTGTTTTTGCCTCCAAGGAACTGTCCCCATGTGTTTATATCAGCTGCTGACTGTCGTGTCTCTTCACCCACACTCAGGTGCTCAGATGGACTTCTCTCAGGTCAGCGGCCCCCTCATGACGCCCCCCATCTCTCCTGCAGCGCTGGTGCACCGAGGCTCCGTCATCAACCAGGGGCCCATGGCGGGGAGGCCCCTGACATCCTCGTCCTCGTCCTCCAGCTGCTCCTCTTCCTGCCTCTCCTCTCTCAGCGCGATGACCCAGCCCAGCCCCTGCTCTTCATACCCGGAGACCCTGTACCACTGCTTACCTCAGACCAGCTCTGGTTATTTTCCTCCAGCCAGCAGCTCCTCGACCCCCAACTACCAGACTGCTCTCAGGTCAGCTCCATGGTTTACGCTGTTTGTTACGCACACTTTCTTTTATTATATGTCATAGCATAACATGATACATAACTATGTTTTAGTAAACGGTGGGAGACCTTTACCCAGATCTGACACTAAAGATGCCTTTATTAGATTTTATGTACACCAACACATTTAGGATGCAGTGATGACGATTACTATTAATAGAATTTTCTAAGGCTATAACTCAAATTAATGTAAATATTTTGTCCCATTGTTGCTGAATTTTTTTTTCTCCAACAATTTATTTTAGCTGTTTTATGAAATCATAAAAAGCAGTGATGGTTGACATAAGCAACAAATGAGGTCCATGTGAAATACTGCATCACTATATGATGCATCATTTAGATTCTGTTTGAGGCCCCAAGTATCCTGCCTGTTGTCCTATTCAAACAAAACATTGTACAGGCATTTATATTTTGTGTGGTAGTTTACATTTTATTTATTACACTGTATGTGACTAAAAACTCAAATTAATTAGTTATAATAATGATTGCACCAGAAAAATGTAGTGTATCCTGTACAGTATTGTGTTTTTTGACTATTCCAACTTGACAAGAATGTTTCTCTACAAAAAAAAATCAATTTAATGTTTGCAGTTTCTCATTTTTAATGAAAATGTTGTCCATTAACATAAAAAAAACAAAACTAATGTATGAGTTATTACATGTTTTTATTTTTAAATTCAGAAATACTGTCGTTTAGAAACCTGCAGCAGTCAAACCGTGATTATTGTATCCTGCTGCTCTGGAAACTTGGTCCATCTCCCTACATCCATCCTTCCATTCTCTGAAACAACAGCTGATTTTAGGGTTGTAGTAGTGACAGGGGGGGAATTCCTCCAGCATCTCCCTCCAGCTCCTCCTCTAAGATTTGCAGCTGCTCCTACACCTGCTGGGAGAGAGTGTCTGGTCAACCTGCAAAGGGAGGTGACCACTTCAGTTGAGTCTTCAGGTCAATTTTAAACTCTTCCTGGGTTTTCGACTTCTCACCCAGTCTCAGGGAGTAAGCCCAGATACCTTGTGGAGAAAACTTATTTCAGCTGCTTGTATCTACAATCTCACTTTTTCAGTCTTTAGCCAAAGCTCATGACCACACATTAAGGGTAGGGATGTATAACGACTGCAGAATCTGCACCCAGCCAATAGTTGATCACACAATCCCAGCCTGGAATAGGGACGTGGGGGCTCATGTCAGCTCACCATTCACAAGTTTCAGAGTAGGTGTCGGGGCACCGTGTGCTCTGAGGCAGGCAGTTGAGGGGACACGATGGGCTTATTGGATTTCAGCTCTGGAAAATGGTTCAAGTCCATCTGACAGTTAAACTAAAGGTCTTGTGTCGCCCTCACATTGTCTGAAGATCAGTTTTATTCTGTGTTTCAGGCCTCAGACTCAGAACCAGTGTCTGGCTTCGGTTCAGTCCCAGGCTTCCTCTCTGGCCTGCCACCTCTCTCGGTACCCCTCCTTCAATGACCAGCACCTGCCCAAAGACGTGTTCTACAATCATCATCCTGCATCCGTCCATCACTCGTCCAGCAGCACCAACTGCTCCCTGACACCTTACAGTTCTGCCGTTCGGCCCACATCCAGCTACACTTCAGGTTCAGAACCTGTACAGACTGAACAGGGGTTGGACCCTCAGACGGCAGCCCAGATTCTGGACTCAGCAGAGGGGTTCAGCTTTGTGGGGGCCGGACTGAATCTTGCAGGTGGTGGGTGTCAGGGACAGACGTACTCTGTCACAGGACACAGCGGTAAGGATTCTCCGGCTATGGCAGTAATGTGAATGTTAAAACTGTGCCGGTTCTTAGCTTTATTCTAAGTTCTGACCTGTATCCCAAATTTTGCTAAAGACACCATATTGTCCTTATTTCAGAGACATAAATGTAAAATCATTCACATACAGAAAACATTACACACACTTCCTATGATTTCCTTTGCTTTAAAAGTCTTTATACAGATACTGTATACTTCTGCTGACACAAAATCGACACATAGACTCTAATGTTTGCTTCTGTTTAAGTATAATAACACTAAACTGATTTCTTGGGAAAGCTCTAAACATGTGCTTTGGTGCATTTTGGATTGTGCCCCGTAGAATCCAGTGTTGTAGTGCCGACATGAGGTGTGAGCAGCTTAGCGTAATAAATTTGCAAAAGCATGCTTACACTGTGTTTAGAATGTAGACTGATGTGCAAAGATTGAAATCTAAAAAATCAAGAGTTCTGAATACCGACTAGTGACCCCTCAGATTTTTTTCAGCATCTTAAGCTCTTCTGATCCCAAGGTTGGGAATCCATGTGAGCAAAACAAATACCTCCAAATTATGAACGTGTAATTTTCAGAAAACACACCCAGCTCCAAACTTTCCTCCTGCAACAGGTTACTACGGCAACAGCAGCTACCTGGACAGCCAGCGCATGACATCACTGGTTGACCAGCACGTGTCCGTCATCAGCAGCGTCGGCAGCCTGCGTCCCTTCCCCTCAACGTACTCTGAGGTCCACGATCCCCTCAACATCCTGGACGAACCAGGAAGGAAAACCACAGGAGGGTTTTTCAGTGAGGCAGAAACCACAGCAGGTGAGTGCTGAAACACAGGTGGGAGCAGCCAGGACCAACACAGGCAGAAAACCTCAAAGTGTTGACGTTGTTGTGTGCTGTTGATCTCAGTTATGGGGAAAAGACAGACTACAATATTATATTAAAATTATGAAATTAGGTTTTATGTCGGGCTGCAGGGTGGCGCAGTTGGTAGCACTGCAGCAAGAAGGTTGCCGGTTCGCGTCCCGGTGGGGGCACCGGAATCTTTCTGCGTGGAGTTTGCATGTTCTCCCCGTGCAGCGTGGATTCTCTCCGGGTTCTCCGGCTTCCTCCCACACAGTCCGAAAACATGTTGAGGTTAATTGGTGATTCTAAATTGTCCGTAGGTGTGAATGTGAGTGTGCTTGGTTGTCTGTCTCTAAGTGTGGCCCTGTGATAGACTGGTGACCTGTCCAGGGTGTCCCCTGCCTTCACCCTGAGTCGGCTTGGATAGGCTCCAGCCCCCCCGCGACCCTAATGAGGATTAAGCGCTGTATAGATAATGGATAATGGATGGGTTTTATGTCCCACACAGTTCACCAAATGAAGTCTTGGTAGGTAGAGCTTTAAACCTGCATTCTTTCTAACAGCCAGCAGGGGGCGACTCCCTTGGTTGCAGAAAAAAGTCAGATTGTATAGAAGCCTATGAGAGAAAAACCTTAATTCATACTTAATCTGTTACCGAAGTAAACACTTACCTCATGAGTTTGATGTCTCAATCTTTAGTTTCAAGTCATTTTTAAAACAGCATGATGTTTGTTTGGTAAATGATGGTTCTATTTAGAGTAAAATACACAATAAAGCAGGGTGTGCTTTATACCAAGTCAAGTTGTATGAGTTTGAATACGAGGTGTGTCAGAAAAGTTTCAGGACTGGTGTCACAAGAGATATATTTCAAATCCAAACTACAAACTACAAGTGTTCCCCTTCCAAGCACTTCCCCAGCCGTCTTTGCCACATCGCCATGCACTCCTGGAAGGATTCTTCTGTCATCACAGCCATCTTGATGTCGTCCACGTCTTCAAAGCGGGTCCCCTTGATGACCCCCTTGAGCTTGGGCAAGAGGAAAAAATCCCACAGAGCCAGGTGGGGTGAGTAGGGAGGTTGATCCAGCACGATGATGTTCTTCTCACCCAGGAACTGTGGGATGTTCAGGGCATTGTGAGCAGGCGCGTTGTCATGGTGAAACAGCCACGACTTGTCCTGCCACACTCATAGTTTGTAGTTTGGATTTGAAATCTATCCTTTGTGACACCAGTCCTGGAACTTTTCTGACACACCTCATAGTCTCATATAGCCAGACCATTCTCCAGGCCTGACATGGAAGATTTAAAAAAAAAGATTACACGTAGTCATTAGAAGGGGAGGAGAAGGTCACATGACCTGCGTGGACAATGACAGGCTTATACCCGAGGTCTACATCTGGTCAGTCAGACTAGAGCGTGCATTGTGTCCAGGACGTTTCAGTCAGATCCAGCCCTCACTTGTGATTTGAAAACACCAGGATGTCGACAACATTTCAAAAGTCCATCTTTTAGTCTGTGATTTTCAGACATTTTGGTATCAAAGTGCACTCGTCTATGTGTTTCATACTTGTATTGCTCACTCTCAGCGGCGAAACCTGATCAAAAACAAATGAAAAGCAGTAAAGCGTGACATCTGAAGTAGGCATTTTTACATTAAAATTACTTTAGACATTAACTGATAAAACATCACATTTTCTAAAGCCTGTCAAATATTTTCTATTAAAAAAATAAATAAAAATGTGTAGCAGTCAGAAAAAGCTGAATCAAAGTGGAGTGATAGTATAAGGTGGTATAAAGTACCTAAACTTTATACGTGAGTAAATTTACTGAAATACCATGTAACAACAACAAACAGCTAATTTAGCGAGTAAATAGTTAAGAAAGGAGTTTTGTCTAAACACTGAACAGTCTTTACGTAACAAACCTGCTGCTTGCTCCTCAGATCATCCCCTCCCCTCGTCAGGATCTGCTCCCTGCATGTTTGGACTTCCCTCTCCGTTCACCTCTCAGGACGCTCTGTTGTCTCAGCAGCGTGTGGCGACGTCCTCAGAGGTCCAGGACCTGGTGTCCTCGCTGCCCCCCATCAACACTGTGTTTATGGGCGCAGGAGGGGTGCAGTGATGGATCCCCTACCTATCAATGTATGTACCAGTACGACTGTATGAGACGGTTTGAGGTGAATGGCATGCGGCCGGGACATTCAGCTAAGTTCAAGGTACAGTATGACCTTTCACTCCGTTACTAGGATACTCCCATGAGGGAAGACTGTTAAAAGACAGTTTTTACTGGGACTTGACTCATGATAACTGTAAAGTATTCCAACAACATCGCCCTTGAAAAAGTTATTTCCTCCATATTTACAACTGTATCTTTAATCAGTGCAGCCTGGAAATAATAACAAATAATACCAAACACTGCTTTCGTCCCCTACATGATGCTTCCACTTCTTCTTGTGCACAAAATGTTGTAAATAAAGACTTGGAAGTCAAAATAGTGTGCTCTTCATTGACTGCACTACAGATTAAAGCAGCCTAACGTCACTGCTGCTCTGCTCTGGCTTGTCTTTCACCAATCAGGCAGTAGAAACGCTGGACACGGTGCACAGTTTGCTCAGAATTCTTGCTGCTTTGTTTCACAGTAATAGTTTTTTTTTTTCTACCCCAGAATCCTTCCATTGGACTTTTAGAGGCAACAGAAAGGGCTTATTTATGCTCCAACTTTAATTTTTATTGAAAAGGATGAAAATGTCAGACAGGAGGCGCTTGCTATCACTGAGTTTACTCGCTGCCTTTACAGTTTAAACCTTGTCTCCTAAACTACTAAACTGAAAAAAGCAATTATGTTTTGAAGGACATTTTGAACCATGGGAGGGCAGTTTGGGAGGATCAGATCAGCCCAGTTATGACTTCTACAAAGATTTAAAAATAAGTCCAAAACCTCAGAAAAGCAACCATACGCATACATATAACACAAATATCATAAAAACACTCATTAAATATTTTTTTCTCGCATTCAAGTACAGAATAAACTGTACCCCCAGTAGTATGAAACTTTCCCACTTCTCTCCAATAATTATCTGATTTTAAAGCACCAAAGTAGGAAACATTCACACAACATTCATAAAACCATGTTTAGGGACAAAGCAGCCAAACCTTTGAACTGTTTTTACCATCTTGCCTGTCAAGACTTTGCCTCACTTCTTTGATCTCAACACTCTCCCTCAGTGATTTTTCCACACAGTGATGAACCAAATCATGAATCAAAAATAGTTGTGAAATTAGAAAAATGCCTAATATTCTTGCTGCTTAACCTAAACCTTTTATTCTATACGGCTCTTCTTTGGAAACAAAACGCTGCTTCCGAGTGTGATCCAGCCAGCAATTACATGACATAATGAAACCGGGGAATTATTTGTGCAGGAATGTAATATCTAGAAGGCAAACTTGAGCCATTTGATTGCTTTTTCTTTTTTTTTTTTTTGCACATTTAAAAAGCTGTTTATCAACTTCGCAATTTGCCAAAGATGCAATCAAACCGTAGCTCTGGAAGGCTTTGCTTTAAGCTAAATGCTGCCTTAAAAATGCTCAAGATCATAACCCAAAGTGCTGCCCAGGTGATGGATGAAAAGTCAGTAGATCTTCCCTTAAGTCGTCCCTCTGACAGAGTCTCCGGTAGCAGCTGAAGACGTATGAGTCACATAAAATGGGAGCAGTTTGCCTCTGGTGGTTACATGTTTGGCCATTTGTTTATTTGCTTTGATAATGGCCACACTAAAGAGAGCAGGGAACAGTTTGTGCTTTTGTCCTCCTCTGCAGCAGATTGACTCCTTGTGAATAATAGACCCCAATAGAATCCTTATCTCCGCCGATTCAAAGACGCCGTGTCAGAGCGCCGAACGAGCGACTCTTTAATGGCCGAACTCAGAGATTACAGGACGGAAGTTGGACCGCAAACCAAAGATGGGAGGTTTTTTTTTTTTATTTGCAATTATTTGGTTTCTCTGTGGAACAATGGAGGCAGATATGACTCAGATAAAAGTGTTTACCAAAATGTTACGAGGACTAACAAAGAGACAGAGACAGAGCGGGGGAGAGTGGGTGATGTCTGTAAGTGAGCTGCTAATGGTGACTTGAGTAAAACGTGCACTGCTGCCTCCTCTTCAGGTCTTCAGCCAGATGGGACATAATAAAAGCAGAAGGAGGCTGACGGGAACACGTTGTGAATGATGCATGATGTTTAATAGCAGTATTATTTAGGATTTCTATGTAGCACATCATTTCTTTATAAATCAGTTGTTTAAGAGCTTAAAGGTAACAATCAAAATGGTCACAAACTACATCACTTGTACAAATTTAAACAGAAACATCCAATAACTAAGAATACACAACCAATCTGTCTTAGGTAGAACACTTTCTCTCATCAGTAGATAAAGACGACACAACAAGAACCCTCCAAACACACACTGTACACACTTGTGTTTTTTTTATATAGAAGTTGAAAGCAGCACAGTTTCATCAACAGCTGTTTCTTTCCCAGCTGAAATGTGACTTTTTGCCATTTCAGCCCAAAACATAACTCAATAAAACTTTTATTGGCTCTATGCTTTGATTAAATTTAGGAGTAACTCGTAATTTAGATGTTATCCTACAAAGTAGAGGGAACATTTTCTGTACAAACAGTCTTTATTTGATCATATGGAAATATTACATATATTTTTATATATATTATTGGAAACTTTTGAGCTGATTTATATGGTTGCCTGTACACGATTGATTCATTCAGCTGACCTTCTGTGACTTAAACCAAGTTATATTCACAATTAATTGTTAGAGGACTGTCTACATTTATACCCTTTTTTTTGGTTTTTTGCTCCAAATTATATGATCTTTTACAGTAATCTTATTTTATTTGGAAACTACAGCTCTAAAGAAAGCATCAGTATAAAACTTGATTCGATTTTCTTCTTTATGTGGTGTTTAACCTCTTTTTTAAAATTTTTTTTTT
Source organism: Stegastes partitus (assembly GCF_000690725.1). Lineage (NCBI taxonomy): Eukaryota > Metazoa > Chordata > Actinopteri > Pomacentridae > Stegastes > Stegastes partitus. Next base: position 185,964 of record NW_007577970.1, read on the forward strand.
TTAAGTTTGTGATTAACTTTTGTCAGGACGTTTTTTTACATTGTGTATTCGACTACACAGATATAAATACGCAGCCTATTTATCTCCTGTCATGTAGGTTGTAGGTTGTATTAAAAATGATCTGACATTTGAAGTAAGTATTAATAAATTAAGTCGTTGTAAATCTGTACATGTGATATTATTTTATGTAATGAACTCCTTGTGAAATAGGCCATTATTATTATTATTATTATTATTATTATTATTATACGACAAAACTAAATACAGGAAGTGGTAAAATGATCAATTCAATACACTTCATTGTTTTGCTGTTTTTTATTGTATTGCATGTTAAATAGATCAAATATTCATTAGAACTGATATATAAAATGAAGCACAAAAAACAGAACACTATGTAGAGTGACATGCTGCGTACAGTAACTACTGTATAAAAACACAGAAAACTATCTTTATACTATATTTACACTGTTCCAGGTTCCTCGGCTCAGCTGGTGTGTTTGTATTCAGGGAGCGACTGATAATATCTGTAATAGTTAAAACTGACAGGCCACTTGAATATTTAATTAAAACTCAATAAAAGAGAACCTGGGTATTGGCAGCAGTCAGAGTGTTTTAGATGAATGGCAGTGACATGGCCGTCCTCCCTCCTCCCTTCTTGATTGGTTTTTATACGTTATCTACTCAGGGGGAAAAATCCATTTCAGGTGCTCATGCAGCGCTGCAGGAACAGATGGCAGCATATGTAATGATTACAGAATCCCCACGTTAAAATACTTTAATTACTAAGTCAATAATGTCTGCAACAATTGCCGGACCTTTAGTGTAAAAACAACAGAAGGCAGAAGGCAAACTTTGGGCCAATGTTTAACCAGAACTTTGCATTAGAGCTGATTGAGACAGCCTCCATATGTGTGTGTGTGTGTGTGTGTGTGTGTGTCTGAGTGGCACACTGAGCCTCACACAGAAACATTACCGTCGTTTTCAGGCCTGTAACCATCACGCTGGCCGTCAGGTCAGGTTGCAAAGCAGCTCTGCTTTGTTTTAAACCGTGTTTAACAGAAAACAAATCTTATAATCATGTAAAACCTTCAGATGTGATGATGATCAATCTGAGGAAAATCCCAAAAGCTCCAGTCCTACAACATGGTTTCTCTCTGCCTGTGAAGACATTTATTATTTTGTTATTGTTTTTTTATATATATGTCTACATATTACTTTTTAAGCAAATTTCTCAAAAACGAACATGTCATTATCATGCTGTACTGCTGATAGACACACAGCAAAGGAAATGTTCAAAACAGGGACGCCTTTTTAATAAGAATCATTTATTCATAAGTTATAATAAGGAAGTCTAATGGTTTTTTTGTTATTTTACTTGTTCAGATATAATAAAACGCCAAATTATAACACATTTAAAATGAAAAATGTGTTTAAAAACTATTCAATTGGCCGAAATTAAAAGCTTAAAATGTGTGTAATGACTCCAGTAGCACACTCCAAACTAAGATGTATTCATATCTTTATTGTTACATTATGATTATAAAGGATTCATGATATTTATACACGCAGTGGACGCTGCACTAAAGTATCTGTTTCGAGCCTATCGTGTTATTTTGAGGTGAGAGCAAAGAATGTGTGTTTCCCGATTTGTCATGTACAAGTTAAGTAGACTGTTTTCATCCACACAACACTTTTATGCAGCTTTATTCTAATAATCTGTTGCTTATTTTCTCAATTAATCCATTAGTTCTTTGGTCTGTAAAATGTCAGAAAGTGGTGAAAAATGTTGATCAGTGTTTCAAAAGATGACATCCTCTAATGTTTTCTCCACAACCCAAAGACATTTATTTCACTGTAACAGAGGAATAAAGAAACCAGAAACTATTAGAAGCCGGAATCCAAGAATTTAGATTTTTTTTTTTTTCAATAAAAAAAAAAAAATACACATAAACTGTTTGGCAAAATAGTTGGTGTCTCATTTAATTGTTGACACATAATTGATCCGTCATTGCAGCTCTCCCTTTGATTAGGTGAAGTTAGTTTGTGTCATAATGATGATGCCAGCGTCGTCTTTTAAGGACTAATATCTAACTGATATCACCGATGCGTTTGTGCAGAGTCATGAACCAGCTGGTCTTCATGTCTGATCCCAGTTTGAGCTCTCTGCGTAACAACAGCAGATCTTTCCAGCAGGTGTCAGCACAGCTCTGATACCACCGGCCACCTGTGGACACTTCAGCAGCAGCACTGACCTCCACTCACTGTTTACCGCAGGCTTGTTTCTGATAGCAGCTTTTTTTTGTTGTTTTGACTTTACAACAGACTGTCCTAGTTGGAAACACACAGGTTAGACGTGTCCCAGTAAGTTGTGACAGTGAACCAGAACGTGCAACAAAGCAGGAGCCTGAAGCTGCTAAATGGAATTTAGCCTGATTACGTTTTTAAAAAAATATGATGTCAAAATATCTTCTTTAACTGTGTGCAGTGTGTTAGTTCATTATCCTATAAGACAGTCTTTTTTTAAAACCTCATGGGCATGAAAAGAAGATTTTAGTATCTGTGTGACTTTACAGAATAAACAGCAAAGGCAGAAACTGACATATATGTAATCACAGCAGTATTCACAGCATCCGAATGAAATGAAAGAACATTGACCTCTCTTTAGTCTTTTATGTGTAAAAGTATTGTTCTTAAAATGTCCATGACAGAAAGAAAGAGAAGAGCAAACTCACACATTTCCAGTGCTGTAGTCGTGTGTGTGTGTGTGTGTGTGTGTGTGCAGGAGAGAGAAGGAAGATCACTTTGCCTTTAAGAAAAGTCTGAAAATGTCTTTCAGCGCAGCAAAGCCAAGGTCTCTCATCACGAAGTTATCTGAAGTTTAGTGTCTGAAAATCTGTTTATTGCCTCGCTGATGTTCACTCGCTCGGATCTGCAGAGGTTTGAACTGCAGAGGCTTCCTGCAAGTGAATGTTTGACACCGTGTACGTCAGAGCGGTGTTTATCAGAATTCAGACGTGTGAGGAAAGCCTCATGAGCTAACACTGTGGATAAGAATAATGCATCATTTAGTGTGACATTAATTTAAGGCCATAAATAAATAGATATAAAGGCAGGGCTTGGTTAGGATTGGAAGCAGAATTGTCTCTTTTCTCTAGAAGGGAAACAAGTCAAGAACTCTATCTAAAAGTGTGCTGCTTGGTTTATATGTTTGCACAATCTCTTAGAAGAACACAGTATTTTACAATAAAGTGACCTCTTCTCCACTACACCGGGCTCACGTTATGAACAAATTCATTTGGGAAGATAAGTTTTGGCACCCAGGCCTTCACCCTGAATCAGCTGGGATAGACTCCAGCCCTCCCAGGACCCTAGTGAGGATTAAGCGGTGTATAGATAGTGGATGGATGGATGGATGGAGTTTTCACACATCTTTATCTTCCAACTCTTTTACCAGACGAGAATAAAGAACTGCAAAACTCCATTTCTGGTTTAATGCAAAAATAAAATTGTGCAGCACATTTAAGGCTCTATATTCACACATCTCTGCAAACTGCCAGATAATGCAACATTGGAAACAGGGCCATCATCTTTTTTAGATCCACACTTTGGTGCCGACATTACCCACAATGCAACTCAGCCTCAGCCGTCTTCAGACCCATTGAGCAGACTTCTTGTTCCTTCGTGAGCTACAAAGAGCTTTATGCAGTTTTATTTATTCCCTATGATAGACTTTGATGTGTAAAATACATGCACGTCCCCTTTAGTGAACACTAAACTACAGATCCCATGTTCCTGCATGTTGCTGATGTTTGCCACGTTCTCTAACATTAAAGATAACAAAATGAAAAACCCTGTTGCATATACACCTGTGTGTAAACCTCTATGTCTCTAATGATATAAAGCACATCAAATCATTTAATGAGATTACTTTAATAAATTGCTTGTAACCTTTATTAACATTAGCTAACATGCAAAAATGTTTTGCCATTTACAAAATTAGTTTTCAGTGAAAGGTGTCCTTCATCAGTATTTCACCTGTTTCCGCTGTTTTATCTTCCACACAGCGGCCTGCCCTGCTGTGACTCCTCATAAAGTGACACCTGACTGACTACTGAACAAACCAAACACTTTTACAGCATGTGGCAGCTTTTGGAAGTCATGGCACCTCCCTCTTCTTCCCCACATGTGGCCACAGCAACATTTTCCAGGACATTTGTAAAATCTTCTGTCTTTCTAAATTGGACTTTTGTCTGAGTAAACTAATGCATGTTTATAGCAGCAGGAAAAGGGCAGCTGAGGTGTGTCTGTGAAACTCTCTTTTATATTCAAGAAGTAGACATATTTTGAGAGTTTTTGCCTTTAAATAGTCTTTTTTTCATAATTTGCAGCCTCAGATTTTGTCCATCCTTTTAACCTCACATGAAACTTGTACACTGACATGTGGAGGCTTCACTCACGCTGTAGTGGATTAAGAAAATAAAAAAATTAGACAACCACACAGGGAACTTGAATAGCAATATTAATATGCAAAGTTAGTAAAACAATAAAGACAATATTTAAAGCATAACTAAAACAGCAGTAACCTGAGTAACCCTGAGGATAAAACTGAGTCCAGCTTTAGATTCTGTTCTGCACATTATCCCAGGTTGCAGGAGCACAGTGAGCAAAACTGGATTTACCAATCTCAGTAAAAACACTCGGTACTCGCAGTGTAATCTATCCATTTGAGTGTGTGTGTAGCACTGTTGTCATCAAAACCCTCCAATGTTAAAGAAAATAGAGTTCTGAACTAAAGCTGCACTCAGACTTGTTTACATGAAGTGCTCCAGAGCAGAAAAACCAGACTGTGTCGCATCTTTGAAAGGTGGTGAATAGACTACAGTACATATAGCTGCAGTAGATGGTACCATCCATCCATCCATCCATTATCTATACACCGCTTAATCCTCACGAGGGTCGCAGGGGCCTGGAGCCTATCCCAGCTGACTCAGGGTGAAGGCAGGGGACACCCTGGACAGGTCGCCAGTCTATCACAGGGCAGAAAGATCCCGGTTGTCCTCACCGGGACGGGAACCGGTGACCTTCTTGCTGTGACGCAACGGTGCTAACCACCGAGCCACCCTGCAGCCTTAGATGGTACCAATACCACTGAAATTCATTGATTGTCAGTATTAGTTTCATTACCACAAAAATATAGAACACTTATGAAAAAAATATTAACATTACAAAAAACAGTGGCGCTGTTTGCATTGTGACCGCCGGTCGTCTGTAACTGGTCCCTTGCCATCGACTCAGATGCTAAATAATTATACACTTGACTTCTGAGCTGTCCTTTTTTTTCACAGGTCTCAGTGGACATGTTGCTCCTAATGCACTTGCCAACACCATTCTAAACAATCCAAAACCATTTCCAGTGAGCTCAAAAACATTTTGGCGAAATTGAGGAGATTAAAAAAAAAAAAAGTTGTTTCCATTTATCCAAATGCACATAAATATACATTATGGAAACACGCTAATAAGGCAAGCAGGTATGGAGCTAAAACAGGGACAGTAATTGTTGTCATTGAGAAAAAAAAAAAAGTGTTATTGAAAGACAAATTATTTTTTCCAATGACATTTTTTTTTTCAATGACGAATCTTTTTTTCCAGTAATAACTAATACTGTCTCTGTCGTAGCTCCACAAACAGACACACTTGTGTATCATTGTGTCTGGGTTTAAATATTATAAAAGTGATACAACACTGCCACCATGTGGTCAAACTGAGAAATACAACATTGTCCTGTAATGCACTGGATACCTGGGTTTGCTAGACTTCATACTTTTTTGTTGTTTTTTTAAATAAATAAATAAATAAATAAATTTCTGATCTAACAAAAACTTACATTTTCTACTGGTTATACTGCTAAAGACAGATAACTGGAGGTATGTATTCGAAGGTGAATTTCGGCAGAATCTACAAATGGAATTATAAACCAAATCTAAGTGATTTATTCAGAAAAGTTTGGGGGTTTTTTTCTATCACTAAGGTGAGATTTTTTTCTTGTTAAAATACAGCAGGTTTGGTAATAAAGTAATCTCCTAAACCTAAATATTTAATATTTAAAAAAAATAAAATACATTTTAAACAAACAGCAACTTACACTTGATCATGTGCATCACTTATTCTTGTCATTATTGTAGAATGGCTCAGTGCTAAAAATCATGAATGAAAAGTGACCGAGAGCCACTCAGAAGATGGTAGCCATTGTACTTAATGAAGATCAGGTGTTCAAACACCACCAAAGTCAAAGGAGACTCAGGTTTGGAGATTTGAGACTTCAGAGTAGAGAAGTCGTAAACTGGTGCAAGATGGAGGAACAATTTGTTGGTTATTGTCCTTTACCAGGAATGATTGACAATAAGAAAGAAAGAAAGAAAGAAAGAAAGAAAGAAAGAAAGAAAGAAAGAAAGAAACATTGACCTTGTCTCTTCCACATTCTCTTCCATCATAACACAGATGAGTGTTTGGCTCCCAGTGCTTCACCAGGACCAACAGACTGAACCATCCTCGTCTATAGGGACAAATATCCTCCATCCAGGTGCTTGTCAGATGGTTGGATACCTTTGCAAATGACATGCACATTTCCACCGTCAGATTAAGGCAGGGCTACATCTGGCTATTTCTGTTTTTGAACCGGACTTTCAGACCCACTTTGTTTGAATTGCCTGCTGTGTGGAAGTGAACAAGTTTTATTCTTTATTCTTATTTATCTTATTATTATTACTGTTGTTTCAGTGTGGAACAGGTGCACAACGCATTTCACTGCACGTTATACCATGTATAGCTGTGTTTGTGATCAATTAAGACCTTGACTCTTGAAATCTAAAGGTGAAATAATGTTTAATGATTACTGGTTTGTGCCACTTACAATTAATCAGGAATAACACACAAAGAAACTTGGAGGTATGATAGATTCACAAACAGCTATGACAGAATCATCTATTCATAATTTAAATGAATAAATCAACGTTGCATCAGGAGTTACAACGGATGTACTCCATGTTACACTTCCTTAGTAATGACACACGTATTTGGGTAGCATATTGTGAAGTGCTACCTGGTTGGACAGCACATCGTCCACACGTAGGTCAGAGTGTGTGTTTAACCCCACACCGGCCAGAGCTGCAGGTATTTCTCTCCCTGGTGGTGAATATCTTGGAGAGTTACTGCGCAAACACTTAAGACACAACTCAAGCAGCAGGACTGTTGAGATGAGTGCGGCTGTGTGTGTGTGTGTGTGTGTTTGGGATTGTTCTGGTGTGACTGAGAGCGTGGCTTGTGTATAATCTGAGGTGTGTTTTCCTCCCTTTGTTTCTGTGTAGTAGTTATTTCTGTCAAAAAGGAAGGAACGTTTTGCCTTTTGGTAATAAAATACACTTGTATAGCAACTACAAGCTCATGATTTGATTTGACTCGATTGTTTTGTATCCAGGTTGGTTTGACATGCTCTGGACGGCGCTTCAGTTGTGTTTTGGCATTTTCACGAGGAGGAAGATTTTTTTTTGTAATTTGAGAACAAAGGAGGGAAATCCCTGTTTTTTTTGTTTTGTTTTTTTAAATGCCTACGTGTGCACTAGAGTTTAATCTTTTCTACAGGCATAAAGGTTGAGTTTTCTAAAAAGCTTTAATAATTTCCAAAACACAGACAGTAATAAATCTGACTTTTGTTTGGATAAATTAATAAACCTGGTTCTGTGGATAAACAGCGCCTATAAGAAGTATTCAACCCCTTGGATGTTTCACCCTGTTGTTGCTTTTACACATGAAATCACGGTCAAGATTTTTTATTTTTTTTGAACAAGAATTTGAAAAAAAAAACAAAAACAAAACCTCTTTAACATCAAGTTGGAAACAGATTTTTACAAAATAATGTCAATTGATTAAATATAAATATAAGGTACAGTAAATGAATGCATAAGTGTTCACCCCCTTCAGGTCGGCTTTTACTAGATGCACCTTTGGCTGCAGTAACAGCACTGAGTTGGGCTGGCACATCTGGACACTGCAGTTCTTCTCCATTCTTCTTTGCAAAGCAGCTCAAGCTCTGTCAGGTTGCTCGGGGATCAGGTGTGAACAGCTCTTTTCAAGTCCACCCACAAATTCTCTATTGGACTGAGATCTGGGCTTTGACTTGGCCACTCCAGAACGTTTACCTTGTTCTCTTTAAACCATTTCTGTATACCTTTTGCTCTACGCTTGTTGTCTTGCTTGAAAATAGATCTTCTCCCAAGCTCTAGTTCTCTTGCAGACTGAGTCAGATTATCCTCCAGGATTTGTTGATATTTTTCAGCATTCATGCTCTCCTCTACCTTTACAATCCACATTGTCCACACACCATGATGCTGCCACCACC
>NW_007577970.1:197419-200249 GCF_000690725.1 Stegastes partitus
TTAACAGATGTTGCTTTAAAATGATGGCTCTGAAGCAACGATGCCTCATTTAGATAAATACCTGTTGCCCTGACTCCTCTCTCCTCACATCCTTCCCTTGCCTCCTCCACACACGTCTCAGGTGGAGAAGGACTCAGACACAAGGAGAAGAGGCACCAAGTGTGATATGAGACAAGTGACATCTGTCCTCAGGTGTGTCCACAACAGGTGTACTGGTTGTGGAACTAGATGATGCTCTATACACAGCAGCAAGTTTGATCCTCAGTTAATTCTGAGCTCAAAGTCATGCAAAGAAGACATTCAATTATAAACAACATCTAAACAAGAAATTACATTAAATCACAGTGAACAACAATTAATTCTGGAAATGAGCGCTCTTACCAACTCCTACCTGCTGCAAGTAACCCACCTGAACATGAATATCATTAATATCATAAAATTAGAATAATACGCCAAGCATTATTCTAATTTTTACAACAAAGCATCATATCTAAAGCATCGGCTACCATCAGATCGGATGTCCAAGCCTTTACATGTCCGTGTTTACCAGGAGGCTTAAATGTTTTTGATTGAACTTCTCAGCAGATCTCACAGTGCTCTCACAATCAACAAAAAAAAGGAGAGTTTTTCTTATCTCTCTTCTCAGACAGCGCTGTGAAGTTTTTCCTCCTTTTTAATTCCAGCTATTAGTCAGTGAAGAACTGAGAGAGTGGAATTTCAGATCTGTCAAATTAAAAATATGAACCATTCACATTGTGTATATCACAACCTTGACGTAGAGACGTTGTGTATGTGAAGCCAGCATGCACACTCCCCACCATTTAACATGTTTTAAATGCACACAGAAACTTTCAAGTTCACACATTCTTTTCACTTTTTTCTCTCCATATTTTCCACCTCCTCCAAAGTAAAACTGTCTTTCTCTCCTCTATCAAGAAGATGTCTGTCCTTTGATGAGCTTTTATGAGCCGATGCCATTCACGCAGCTGAAGTCAGAGTGCCTTGGCTTCTCCTTGAATGAGAGCAGAGACGGTGAGACACACAGAAGCTAATGACTGCTGGCTGATGATTTTACTTCACACACACACACACACAATCAGCTTCAACCTGCTTTCATGCTACTGAAATGATTATTTGTGTGTGTGATATCGATTTAAAGTAGCATGAAATACCAACTATAGACCCACTTTTTTTTCCTGACTTTCAAGTTTAGTGAAATAATATTTCACATCACAATCTGCAGACAGAGAAGGAAAAAAATACTCAAAACTTTTATTTAGGTACCAGAAAAAAAAATATCTGAGTGTAGAAATACTGTTACGAGTAAAGCCCAAAAGCATTAGAATCAAAATATACTTGATACTATGCTTGGTGCTCATTATACAGAATGTCCCAAAATAATATTATGTTGCTCGATTAGATTTAGAAATGCATTCACATGTTAGCATCATTTTAATATTGTTCCTGGGAGGCTCAGTTTTGGAACCATTTCCACCTGAAATTACATCATATTTAAGAACTTGACTCATAAATAGGGCTGCAGGGTGACGCAGTTNCTCTCCTCACGCTAGAAGAACTGCACAGTCGCTACTGTCTCAAAAAAGCCCAGAACATTAGGACATCTTCAAACCCTGGTGACTACCTGTTTGCAAAAGGTACAGAATGCTCAGAACAAGGACAGGTAGATTCAGAGACAGCTTCTACTCCACAGCAATAATCAGATTCAGTAAATTTAAAACATAATACATGCTGCTAAGAGTTCAATTTATATATATATATAAATGAATGACTTCCTTCAAGAGCTAATTTTAATAAAGTGAAACATGAAACAAACATTTTTGTCATAGTTTTGACTTTGAGGAGTCATTGCTTGTGTGGATCTAAGAGGGAGAAAGTATACTTGAGTGTAAGGTGGAGCTCAGGTACACACACACACCTACACACACACACATACACACACACACACACACACATTCTTACAGTATAAAAGAAACAAACTATTCACTGCAGTCAAGCCCGTCCCACACGAACATAAAAAAGAAGCTGCATAAAAGACTTTAGTGGCTCCTGCTCTTATAAAAACTCCTTCCTGACTTGGATCACCTTGGCAAGACCGACAGACATTAATAAGACTCCTAATTACGTCCTTAAACTGCTCCTTGATATCTGCAGCAAAAGGCATCAAATTAAAGTTGAATTCAATTTCTGAGCTCTCATTGGCCGTGTCTGAGTCCTCTGTTGTTTTTGCCTTTTGTGGCCTTGTAATTAATAATGTTTCCATGAGCATCTTTTATATGTTCAGGTGTTTTCTTTAAGACATGAGGAATAACTGGTGTTTGTTATTGCTCAAGTGCTGCTCAAGTGTTGCATGCACAAGTGGTCATGAAAACTTAAAACTGCAGACATCCTGTCATTCAGACACAGCATTAAAAAGCAGATAATGTTTAAAACTGCAGTTTGCCCTTTGTACAGTGCGGTTTGTAATATGAATAGAAGGCTTATTCCTATATTCTTCCAAGTGGCATCAAACAGAAAGGACATGAACTGAGTTACAAAAAAGAGAAAAATCACGATTCTTTCATCACAATGTGCCATTTACACCTCGTGTATCCATCCCTTAGAGCATTCAAGGTAAGCGCTCTGAATAGCCTTTATGGCCTTAATTGGAGCACCAACAGTGTTGGAGCCTGATTGTTGTTTTTTTTAAAACCTCTATTTAACCATGAAAAGTCTCAGTGAGCTTTAAGAATATCTTTTACATGAGTGTCTTGGCAGCGACGGGCAGCAGCACAATTTAACAGCTTACATACATTTAACTACCATTTACATC